>NC_037673.1:27354791-27433837 GCF_003255815.1 Theropithecus gelada | reverse complement strand
AAAAAAAAAAAAAAAAAAAAAAAAAAAAAAAAAAAAAAAAGCAAGCACAATCTGGATGGCAAGGAAGATTATCAAGATTCAGATATCAAGATTATCAAGATTCTTTAATTCAGTTAAAACTCAATTAAAGAAGGACAAAGAATTCTGTAAAATGATGCAGGAGCTGAAGGATGACATAGCCATTTTAAAAAAGAACTGAACTGAAATTCTAGAATTGAAATATGCACTGGAAGAACTTCATAAAAGAGTTGGAAGTATTAACATCAGAATAAATCAAGCTGGAAAATGAATCTTAGAGCTTGAAGATCAATCCTTCAAGTCAACTCAATCATACAAAAAAAATATATTTTTAAATGGATAAAATCTCCAAGAAGTAGAGATTATGTTAAAAAAAAAAAGTCAAACCTGATTTATTGATATTCCTGAGAGAGGAGAGAGAGTAATAAACTTAAAAAAAACATATTTGAGGATATAACCCATAAAAATTTCCCTAATGTCACTAAAGAGGTTGACATAGAAATTCAAAGAAATAGAGAAAACTCTGGCAAGATACTATACAAGAAAACCATCCCTGAGAAACATAGTCATTAGATGCACCAAACTCAATGCTAAAGAAAGCATCTTCAAGCTAGCTGGAAAGAAAGGTCAAATCATATACAAAAGAAACCCAATCAGACCAGCAATAGACCTCTCAGCAGAAACACTGCAAGCCAGAAGAGATTGGGGCCCTATTTTCAGAATCATTAAAGAAAATAAATTTCAACCAAGATTTTCATATCCCATTAATCTAAGCTTCATAAGTGAAGGAGAAATAAAATTTTTCTCGGACAAGCAAATTCTGATGGAATTTGTTACAACTAGGCTAGCCTTACATGAGGTCCTTAAAGGAGTACTAAACATATCCCTCCCACAAAAAAAAATATGATACTACCACCAAAACACAGGTAAGCACATAGCAGACCGGCACCATAAGCAAGCAAGTCTATATAACAACCTGGTAACAACACAATGACAGAATCAAAATCACATATACCAATACTAATCTTGAATGTAAATAGGCTAAACACCTTACTTAGAATTAAAATATATATGTACCCAACATTAGAACAACCAGATTTATAAAATATGTCCTTCTTGACCTACAAAGAGATATAGCTTCACAATAATAGTTGGGGACTATTTTCAGACAGGCATTATAAGCAAGCAAGTGCACATAACAACCAGGTAACCACAAAATGACACAATAAAAATCACACATACCGATACTAACCTTGAATGTAAATGTTCTAAACACCTCACTTAAAAGGCATAGAGTGTCAAGCTGGATAAAAATATAAGAGCCATCTGTTCACTGTCTTTAAGAGACCCATCCCACAGGTAACAACACCCGTAGCCTCAAAATAAAAAAGATGGAGAAAGATTTACATGCAAATGAAAAGAGAAAAAAGAATAGGTGTCACTATTCCTACATCAGATGCAACAGAATTTAAACCAACAACAATTAAGAAGGAAAAGAAGAGAATTACTGATAATAAAGGGTTCAATTAAACAAGAATACTTAATTATCCTAAATATACATGCACCCAATATTGAAACACCCAGATTCATAAAATAAGTCATTCTTGACCCACAAAGAGATGTAGCCTCACAATAATAGTGGGAGGCTTCAAAATCTTACAGACAGTATTGGACAGATTATTAATGGAGAAAACGAACAAAGAAATTATGGACTAAACTTGATACTCAATCAATTGGACCTAATTGACATCTACAGAACACTATACTCAAGAGCCACAAAATATACATTCTTCTTACCTTCACACTGATCATATTCTAATATCATGCTTGGTCATAAACGTAAGTCTCAGTAAATTACAAAATAAAATAAAATCATGACAAGTACCTTCTTGGACCATGTTGCCTTAAAAATAAAGTTAGTATCAAGAAGATCTCTTTAAATTACATAAATATATGGAAATTTTGAAACTTACTCTCCAATAACTCCTGGATGAACTATGAAATTAAGGCAGAATCAACAAATTAATAAAAACAGGAACACAGCTTACCAATATTTTGGGGATGCAACTAAAGCTATTAAAAGTTTATAGTGCTAAATGCCTTCATGAGTAAGTTAGAAAGATGTCAAATTAACAACCTAACACTACACCTACAGGAACTAGAAAAATATAACAACTCTACCCCAAAGCTAGCAGAAGAGAAGAAATAACTAAATTTAGATGAGAACTGAAAAAAATTGTCGTGTAAAAATCCATCAAAAGATCAACAAAACCAAGAGTTGGGTGTTCAAAATATTATTAAACAAGATTGATAAACCTCTAGCTAGATTAACAAAGAAAATGAAAAAGAGAAGATCCAAGTAAGTACAGTTAGAAAAGACAAAAATGACATTGTAATCAATCTCACTGAAATACAAAGGACCCTAAGAGACTATTATGAACAACTCTGTGCATACAAGTTAGAAAATTTAGAGGAAATAGATACATTCTTGGAAACAAACATCTCCTCAGAATTAAATCAAGAAGAAAGTAAAACCCTGAATAGACCAATAAGTTCTGAAATTGAATTGGTAATAAAAACCTGTCAACCACAAAAATCCCTGGACCAGACAAATTCACAACCAATTTCTACCAACATACAAAGAATGGGTACCAATCTTACTGCAGCTATTCCAAAAATTCAAGGAGGAGGGGCTGCTCTCGAACTCATTCTATGAAGCCAGCAACAGCCTGATACCAAAATCTGGCAGAAATATCATGGAAAAAAAATAAACTTCAGGCCAATAATCCTAAAGAACATAGACATAAAAATCTTCAATGAATATCACACTGACCCCAGCAGCATATCAAAAAGTTAATACACCATGATTAAGCAGGTTTTATTCCTAGGATGCAAGGCTGGTTCAATACATGTTAATCACTAAATGCAATTTACTCCATAAACAGAATTAAAAGCAAAAATGATATGATATCTCAACAGACACAGAAAAAGATTTTAATAAATCCAACATCCCTTCATGATAAAAACCTTCGACGGATGAGGCATCAGAGGAACACACATAAAAATAATACATCCATAAAAATCATAAGGGCCATCTATGACAAACACACAGCCAACATCACACTAAATGCGCAAATGCTGGAAACAATTCTGCTTAAGAACTGCAACCAGATAAGGATGCCCACTCTCACAACTGCTATTCAACAAAGTACTAGAAGGCCTAACCAGAGCAATTTTGGGTGTTGAAACTATTCTGTATAATGCTAAAAATATGGATATATAACATTATGCATTTGTTAAAAATGTAGATTTAACAAGAGTGTGAACTTCAATGTAAACTATGAATTTTATTAGCAATAACGCATCAGTACTGTGTCATAATCTGAAGATAACAATAGCAGAAACGCGTGTGTGTGTGTGTGTGCTTGTGTGCAAACACATGCATGTTTGAGGAGAGGTGCAAGAAAACTGTACTATCTGCTCTAATTTTTTATAAGAATTGTTTTAAAAAGTTAAAGAATAGTATACAATGACTAAAAGCTGTTAAAATTGTACCAAAGTAGAAAATCTGGATTTTATATGATAGAGAATAAAATGATAAGGGTTTACCCTATATAACAGCCTCTAATCATTGTATGCATATAATCATTGTACATATAATCATCTGTGTCTGGGGCAGATTTTTAGTATATTAGATGTTTCTGGTATTTAAGGAGAGATTGATATGTATGAGACAGAATGTGTAACTTGTCGGATCAAAAGGGTATCAGATTTTCCATGGAAGATTCAGTGGTTAGTAGGTGACTAGAATGTAAATATACTGGGCCAATATATTTTTTTAAATGGATGAAGAAAGAATCCAAATTAATGTAAAGAAAACAAATGTTAAACCTCAAGAAATGAATATTAACTGAGGATTTTAATTACAATTGAACTTACTGTGTTATTACTTGAGGTGTGAGAAGATGTAAGCTATGGCAAAGGTAAGACCGAATTTCATATACTGTGCTAGAGATTTGTGACTTTATCCTCTCCTGGGAGACAAGTCTGTATGCATCTTTTGCATTCCATTACATCTTACAAGAGGAGGCACTCACTGTTTTTGTTCCAAATTATGTTCCAAGTATGTATACAGTAGAATAGTGACTACAAAAAGAGAAGAAACAGTCAGAGAGGGATGAAACACAGAAGATATGGTAGAAAAAACAACAAAGAAAAATTATCAACAGTGACAAATACTTTATAAATCAAGTAGCTTGAAAACTAAGTGAGCCTATCCATTTCAGTAATTAGGAAATTACTAGTGGTCAGAGTCATTTTAGTGATAACTGGATTGAAGTAGGTCAAGGAGTAAGTTTGGAGTACAAAATGAGAGACAAACAAATAAAGCAATGCTTTAATAAAATTAGACAGGCTAGTCGTTAAAGAGGGACCCACGTTGGAGGTAAATTTGTTTGTTTTAAGATGGAAAAATAAAAACTAGAACATGAGTTTATGCTACAGCAAAACAACCTTGAGAAATTTGGAAATACATGACAGGAGATAATCAATGGGTCAATACTTTGCAGAGATAGAGTTCTCTGAAATTGGAAGAAAAAGTGGACATAAGAAAGAGCATGTGGGTGTTGTCACACAAAATTGAGGAATTCTGGATGTAGAAATCAAATTCAGATAACAGGAGAGTTAGGATAGTATTGGATAGGAAATTTGAGGACTATGTTATTAAAATGCGTCTTGTGGTTTTGTGCTAAAGCTAAGTCACAGTGATCCATGGCAATGATTAAAAACATTTTGTCATTTGTATTCCAAAGACTCCCTGAATTGATAATAATATTGGAGTGGTGGAGGAATAATATAAAATATTCATTAAGGCTATTAAAGAATATTCTTAGGCAGGAAAAAAAGAGAAATCAACAATAAGACTATTTCCTTAATCTCTTTTCTAACCCTAGTATTTTATAAATACATAAAAACCCTGTAGAAGAGTAAGAAAGGGTAACCACTTCTGAGAAAGTAGGCCCCGGAGGCACACATTTTTTATAAGTCCAGTTAATTGCCTAGAAGTTCCTCCAGGCCAAGAGCAATGAATCAGTGAACATTTGTGTAGGGATGGCAGTGCCAATTCCCTTTGGCTATAAAAAGTTTATTGGAATTGATGATTTAAATCTCTTCTCAGCTAAAAGCATGTATGGTTTATCTGGATTATTCTTTGTATTATAGTTCTGCGTACTTCTCAGGCCTGTATTCACTACTGAATTATATGCTACCTTAAGGCAAAGAGTAGGTGTTACTCATTTTTTTTTCAGTACAGAGTCTTTCTCTCTCTCTCTCTCTCTCTCCATATATATATATATATAAAACAAGAGTGTGAACTTCAATGTAAACTATGAATTTTATTAGCAATAATGCATCAGTACTGTGTCATAATCTGAAGATAATAATAGCAGAAACGTGTATGTATGTGCGTGCACGCAAACACATGCATGTTTGAGAAGTGCAAGAAAACTGTACTATCTGCTCTAATTTTTTATAAGAATTGTTTTAAAAAGTTAAAGAATAGTATACAATGACTAAAGGCTGTTAAAATTGTACCAAAGTAGAAAATCTGAATTTTATATCATAGAGAATAAAATGATAAGGGTTTACTCTATATACAAATATATATAATATATACAAATATATAGTATATAATCATATAATCATACATATTATATATGATTACATATATGATTATATACTATATATTATATATATAAGATTATATATGTATATATAAAATACATGCTCAGTGCCTAAAATTATATACACATTACTTTAAAAAATATATTTGCTAAAGAAAAAAATGCATTGCACAAGGAAAAAACATTCACTATTTAATAGTCATTATTTGTGCTTGAGAACAGAAAAGACAAAATTCCGTTGAAGTGTAAGATTTAGTATATGCCCTCTGGTAATCTACTTTCTACTTTCAGAAATAATTGAGATGAATCTAAGAGAAAGATCTTAAAGTGGCCCTGAAGCAGTTTACAGCTTTGCCTTCTTTACCATGAAATACTGTAGTTTTTAGCCAATATCGCATATACTACATGGAATGTATACAGAATTAAACATTTCTTTAGTTGTTCTACAAGTCTATCATCATCTGAAACAAACAATAAAATAGTTGAAACACAATTCTTATGAGATATCAAAGATCCTGACTTTTTGAGCTATTATAAGTAATTAATGACATTATCTCTTAAATGCTTTGTACAGTTTTTGGTACAAGATGAGTATGGAATAAATATAAACTTTTGTATGAGTTTGCTAGTTGACTTACAGAAACAGACATTTGTTTTCTCACAATTCTGGAGGCTGGACATTCAAGAGCAATGCACCGTTCTGGCAGGTTTGTCTCCCTGGCTTACATATGGCTACCTTCTCCTTGTGTCTTCACGTGCCTTTTCTATGTGCATTCTTTGTGTCTCTCTCTATCTTCTTATGATGACACTCTATTTAGGTACCCACCCTAAGGTCTACAGTTTATATTAATCACCTCTTTGATGACCTTATCTCTAAATAGTCACATAGATTAGTGGTCACCCTTAAGAGTTCATTTAGTCTTAATCATCTCTTTAAAGGGCTTAACTCCAAATATAGTTACATTTCTAGGTACCAGAAGTTGACACTTCAATTTATGGATTTTTGAGAGCTGCATCATGTCCCTCCAAAATTTATATATTGAAGTGTCAGCTTCAATATTAAATATTAAAATAATAATGTTAGTAACTATAGCATTATTAATAACACTATTATTATAATAATTATAAAATTATACTATATTATTAACATATAATAACAAAATACTAAAATAATAATAATAATTTTACTGGTATTCAAATAGCAAAATTATTATTTTGTTAGAGTCAGGTGGTAAACTTCTACAATTTTCTTTAAATATCAACTTATTTATTTTGATTGTATGTTATTTCGTAAGAAATTACCTTGAAACTTAATCGCTTGAAACCAAACCAAACTTGTTGTCTTCACAATTTCGCATGTCAGGAATGTGAGAATAGTTTGGCTGAGCAGATCATCTTTGGTCAGTGTTGGGTCAGTTGGATTGGCCTGGCCTGAAGAGTTAATTTCTAGAACTGCTGTTGCACACCAAAGATGTCTCAACTTCCAAGGTCTTTCCTCATGACCTGATTTGTGTGTGTGGAGGGGGGGATGGAGTTGTTTGTTTTTTTTTTTCTTTTCACAACATGGTGATCACAGGTTAGCTCACTTTTTTTTTTTTTTTTTTTTTTTGATACGTAGTCTTACTCTGTCGCCCAGGCTGGAGTGCCGTGGCACTTCTCGGTTCACTGCAAGCTCCGCCTCCCGGGTTCTCGGCATTCTCCTGCCTCAGCCTCCCGAGTAGTTGGGACTACAGGTGCCCGCCACCAAACCCAGCTAATTTTTGTATTTTTAGTAGAGTAGCTCACTCTCTTACATGGCAGCTTCCGGTCACCACAGCTTTTCCCTAGTCCAGGTGCCTGTAGCAGTAGCCGTGTGCAGTACATCCAGTTTAGCAGGAGCCGCGAAACGCAGCCGCCATCTGTGCAGGCAACTGGAGATGCCCGCCCCACTGCACTAGCCGGCGTGCGTGGCTGTGCCTGGTGGCCCGGAGCCCGTGATTGCTCGGCCACACACGCGGGGCTCATCTTCAGCAGGTGTGGAATCCAGGCCAGTAGCATGAGCGGATCACAGCCTGCTGGACCGGTCGAGGAAGTGGAACAAACCCAGTGGATGTGAGTAATACTCAGACAGAAGGTGCAAGCGGCCACATAGGTTTCTGGCTGGCGAAGCAACATCCCAAGGATCCTGTTACATTACCAAAACATTATTTACTTATCAACAAAATGTAATTGTAAATCCATGTCCACAGAATATCCCATATGATATCACAAAAAGTAACTTAAATAGCCACAACCCCTGCCTTCTGGAATTTTACAATATAGAGCAGAAAACAGACTGCTACAAAGGCATTAAATAAAAACCAAGAAAATGAAATCAGGCATGACTTGCATGTCTTCATTACATTTTTGTCAAACTTTTACTGGCAAGTAGTAATACTGATTAATCTCAGAGATAAATTTAACATATATTTTATTTATCATTGTAGTACAAAGGTTAGCAATCTACAAAATGCTCGTACTCCACAAAGCATGAGAGGAAACTACAGGCTAGATATTAACTGAAATTATGGATTGTCTTTGTGTGAGTACATTTTTATGTATCATTTTCTTAGAGACGAAAATATTACAGAAATGTTAAAACAGGCATTGAAAACTTGGTAACACCTTTCTTCATTTTACATAGTGCAACTTGAAAGTGTGGAATAAATATATTTGGGGGAGGAATAAATATATATATCAGTCCTGTATCAGAGATTTATTTTGCAAAGTTATTCTTCCAATTTTTTCATTTTTCTAAATGTTGTTTTTATTTCAATTTAATTATGGAAAAATTTTTGTTTTGTTTAAGGTAAAATACTCACTTCCATAATTCATGATCCTTATTAGTTTAGAGGCAGATAGCTTAAGTATCAAGCAAAGTTTACTTTAGAAAGGCCAAACGATTCTTATTTTAGCATATACTCAAAAAAACAGAATGAAAATATTCCTATTTATTGGTGTCATGTACAACCAGAAAATTTCTAAATCTCATTTCCATAAGAAATGCATGCACACAAATAGTTCTATATCACATAAGACTGTTTAGAATTCCTCTACCCTACACCATAGATCACAGTTTAAAATTTTGTTTTCTCATATGATGTGATCATATAATAACAGGATATCAGAAATTAAAAAAAAAAAATGCCTACCAAACATATGTGAGTTTTGTCTTTTAAAGGGAAAAACAATTGAAGAACTGTCTGGATTTCTTGTTTTGACATAATGTCAAAAAATTTCTCTATTTTTTATCTGAGGATTTTAAATTGGTGAAAATAATTTTTCTGTAGAGAAATATACCCCTTTTGTTATTAATTCTCTGCTTGAGTACTGCAATTTTATTTTAGTTTGTTATAGTGACATTTGATTTAATAGTAATGGGGTATTCAGAACTAAAATTGCTTTTAGATAAAGTAGACATGCAAAAACAGTATGGAAAAGATTTTTTTATCTGTAATAGAAAATGTTCCATTGATTTAATTACATATTCCAAGTAAAAATGTATGTTTTTCATGAAAATGTGCTTTAAAGTTCTTGTATATAATACAATATTAGTCAACAAGAAATGATAGCTAGATATGATACAAATAAACATTCATGTGTATGGCCTACTCTATAAATAGTCACTGGCCAACTAGTGTGGTAGGATTTTTCCTCTTTTCTTTCTTTTTACATATTATATTAGAAACATGTAAGACATAGAAAAGAAAACAAATGGCATAATGAACTTCATGTACACAAGTGTTATCAACCCACGGCCAAACTTCTCCATGCGGCATCCCAACCATTTCCCACCGTCCCCATTTTAGCACCAGATTATTTTAACACAAAGTCTCGATAACATATCATATATTAAAGGCAATATTATATTCCCTTTAAAACATATATGCAATGCTTTTAAAGCCTTAATATCATTAAACAGCCAGTGTTCATGTTTACCTGAAGATTATGTAAATTTTTCAATTCCTAATTTTTTAGTTTCGCAAAGTCATAAGGATAGGAATTTTTACTTTCTGAGATCTTCTTACTTTTATCTGAATCTAGCCTGTCATTGGGTTTATTGTCCCTGTTTTGTTCCGTTTGGATTTCACTCTCAGCAGTTTCTCTTTAGTGCAAACTTTTATCCTTGAATAGTGCTTAGGTTAGTTATTTAGATTCCAAAACAGCTCCATTCCCGAGGACTTCCAATAGTCCCTGGACACTCACTGTAAATTTTAGCCTGTGATACTCCTGTTTAATTCCTGCGGATGTTCTTAGATTTTTCTGCAGTATGTATTAGTAATATGCAGGTTTCTTGGATCCAAAGATTATGACACGTTTCTTTCCTCATTTTTTCTAGTCCAAACTCTTGTATAAAGAGATTCTTAAGACTGTGGTGGCTGGTTCCTACCCATTCATATTTTGAGGTTTATGGGAATATATTGTTATGCAATGCATTAGTTTCCCATGGCTGCCTTAGTAAGTTCCATCACAAATTAATCTCTTCTAGTCTGGAGTTCAGAAGACCAAAATTATTTTAGGTGGGCTAAAATGTGAAGATGTCAGCTGGGATGTGTCCTCTTGGAGTCTCTGGGGGAGAATCTGTTTCCTTTGTTTCCGTTGTTTTCCTTGGCCTTCTAGACGCTGCCTGCATTCCTTAAACTCATCATCTGTTTTTCACAAAACTGCAAGTTTTTGTCTATTTGGCCCATTTCCCATTTCTCAAATCTCCCCTGCTGAACTTTTATAAACTCACATGTGATTATATATCGGGCCTGTGATGGTTAATACTGAGTGTCAACTTGATCAAATTGGAGGATGAAAAGTATTGATCCTGGGTGTGTCTGTGAGAGTATTGCCAAAGTAGATTAACATTTGAGTCAGTGGGCTCAGGAAGGCAGACCCACCCTTGATCTGGTGGGCACCATCTAATCAGCTGCCAGTGAATATAAAGCAAGCAGAAAAATGTGAAAAGGCAAGACTGGCCTAGCCTCCCAGTCTACATGTTTCTCTCGTGCTGAATGCTTCCTGCCCTCAAACATCAGACTCCAACTTCTTCAGTTTTGAGACTTAGACTGGCTCTCCTTGCTCCTCAAGCTTGCGGACAGCCTATTGTGGGACCTTGTGATCATGTACGTTAATACTTAATACACTCCTCAGATATATGTACATGTATATGTATATATTTTATATATAGGCAATTTTGCCTAGTAAGTCTTATTTTCACATTGTTGTTAATAACAAGTGTTTTTCTGGGCACCTAGGAAATATCATTTGTTCAAAAGCCAAAAGATAGTGTCTATAGTGTCTATATTCTTATTTATCTTTCAGGTTAAGTATTTTCTCTATTGCAAATTAGCCACTTATTGCAAGTAAACCATTTTGTACATTGAACAGTAGACCCGAAGAGCATCTTTTTAGATAGGATAAAAGAACTTGTTTAAAACAAGGTCACAGAAATTCACTCCTATGTTTTGTTTTGGAAATGTAATTATTTAAGCTCTTACATGTAGATCAGTTATGCATTTTGAGTTAATTTTTGCATGTGGTCTGAGGAAAGGGTCCAACATCATTCTTTTGCATATAGATATCTGTTTTATTCAGCATCATTTTTTTTGAAGGTCATTCTTCCTATGTTAAATTGTCATGCCTCTCTTGCTGAAAATCAGGCTACAAGCATAAAGGTTAATTTCTGGACCCTCAATTTTATTTCACTGATTTTATATCTTTTCCTTATGCCAGTACAACACTCACTCAAAAAATGTAGCTTTGTATTAAGTTTTGAAATCATGAAATGTAAGTTCTCTTATGTTATTATTTTTCACTAGTGGTTTGGCTTTTGGGGATCCCTTGCTTTTTTACATGAAACTAAGCCTAGTTTATGAATTTCTACAAAAACTTTAGATTTTAAGTGACAGATGTGCTACTCTTCCTTTCAACTTAGAGGCAATTATATTTTTCATCACTGACCAACTTTCAACATGTTTTATCTCAAGAAATAAAGAGGCCTGAGGAGAGGAAGAGAAAGGGGGGATGACCGATATGCAGTCAACACACACGCACATTTGTTAATTAAGTTCTCCCTCTTATATGGGTGCAGTTTGTGGTACCCCAAAACAATTACAATGGAAATATTAAAGATCACTGATCACAGATGATAATTACAGAGAGAATAATAATTTTTAAATGTTTGAAGTCTTGTGAGAATTACCGAAGTCTGAAACAGAGACATGAAGTGAGTACATGTTGTTGAAAAAAATGGCATTAATATACTTGTTCAATGCAAGGTTGCTACAAACTTTCGATATATAAAAAATGCAGTATCTACAAAGTGCAATAAAATGAAGTATGCCTGTACAAGCTTATGTTATCTGTAATCAGATATAGTTTTACTTCTTCTTTTCCACAATGTATGTTTTAATTTATTTCATTTTCTTACTCAGTTGTCCATGCTAGAAACTCCAGTGCAAGATGGGAGAGAGATGATGAGAACAAACATCACAATTCTAGTGAAAATCATTTAATTTTTTTACTATTAAATATCATGTTAGCAGTGGATTTTTAGTAGATGACTTTTATCAGATTGAGGAAAATCCTTTCTCTTTCTAGTTTGGTGACAGGTTTGTTTTTTTTTTTTTTTTTGATACGGAGTCTCGCTCGGTCGCCCAGGCTGGAAGGCTGGAGTGCAGTGGCGCGATCTCCGCTCACTGCAAGCTCTGCCGCCTCCCGAGTTCACGCCATTCTCCTGCCTCAGCCTCCCGAGAAACTGGGACTACAGGCATCCGCCACCACGCCCAGCTAATTTTTTTTTTTTTTTTTTTTTGTATTTTTAGTAGAGACTGAGTTTCACTGTGTTCACCAGGATGGTCTCTATCTCCTGACCTCGTGATCCGCCCGCCTCGGCCTCCCAAAGTGCTGGGATTACAGGCGTGAGCCACCACGCCCAGTCCAGAGTTTTAAATTATGTGTAGATACTGGATTTGTCAAATGCTTTCACATCTATTGAGATAACCATGTAATTTTATCCTTTATTGTATTTATATGGTATATTACATTTACCAATTTTCCTGTTTAAAAAACAATTTAACATTCTTGGGATAGGCTCACATGATTATAGTGTATAATCATTTCTGTATGCTGCTGGATTTGGTTTGCTAGTATTTGTTGAGAATTTTGGTCTGTAGTCATAAGTATTGATTTGGAGTTTTCTTGCAATGGCTTTATTTTATTTGAATCACAGGGTAACAGTGGCTTCATGGAATTAGTTCAGTATTCCCTTCTATATTTTCTAGAAGACATTTTGAAGGGTTGCTGTTAACTCTTCCTTAAGCATTTGAGAGAATTCATAAATGAAGCCATCTAGACATGGAGTTTTCTTTATGGGAAGTTTTTAAACTGATAAATAAATATTTTGATTATTTATAGATGTATTCATTTTTTTTTTTTCTTTTGAGACAGAGTCTCTCTGTTGCCAGTCTGGAGTGAAGCGGTGTGATCTCAGCTCACTGCAACCTCCGCCTCCCGGGTTCAAGTGATTGCCCTGCCTCAACCTCCCGAGTAGCTGGTACTACAGCCACACGCCACCACATCTGGCTACTTTTTGTATTTTTAGTAGAGACAGGGTTTCAACATGTTGACCAGGATGGTCTCAATCTCTTGACCTTGTGATCCACCCGCCTCAGCCTCCCAAAGTGCTGGGATTACAGGCGTGAGCCACAGCACTCAGCTAGATTTTTTATTTCTTTTTAAGTCAGTTTTGGTTTTGTACTTTTGTAGTCTGCTTCTTGATGCAACTTCCTTTTGGAAGTAAGTTCTGGAATTAGATACTGGTAATGCTTGTATAATTGTGTGAGTATAATTTTTAAATAAACACTGAATGATATACTTTAAAGGAGAAAATCTGGTATGTAAGACGTATCTTAGAAAAACTCTTATTAAATATATTAAGCAATAATGCATTTTACGTGAATTTAAAGTTGAAAACATTCCTTTATAAACTGTATGAACTTAGAGCATTTGGTATGTATGGTGATCTAGAATTACTAGGCTTCTAATTATTGATCTATTTCTGGGAGAGGTGAAGTTACACACAGTTAAAACTTTTAAGACTCTTTTTGCAAATTTGCAGTTTATGAATGTACCTTTGAAATGTACATTAGGCATTTGCTTTTACTTCTTAACAACTGTAGAGGTCTTGGCAGTGAATCATGTTTAAGAAGCTGTAAGATGTCTTCCCAAACCTTGAATGATTTACTTGTAAAAGAATGACATTTAACTATGCACCTTTCAAGTGTCCCCAGTGTAAAATGAAACACAGTGTTCTTTGTTGATCTTACGTGATATCCCTGTGGAGATTAGTAAAAATTTATTATCTTTCTTGACTTAAAGAGGTATTTTTTACGTTAATGGTAAAGTGAAAGTAACATACTTCATATGGGTTATAAGAAATGTTAACCTTTTTTTTATCCTTAAGGAATTATAGTCAGCCATAAACTCTGTAAAAAGGATGAGATCATTACTTAGATCGGGAGCATTTCAAGATGAGAGAGGATAAGAAAATGTGAATGTCAAGATTTTTTGAAAAGTTAACATTTAATTGCACACTTTAAAAAAAGTATGTATTAAGAAGTCAATATAAGTTTAATCAAGTAAAAGATAAAGTAATTTTTTACACTTTTCTTGGAAAAAAGAAATAGAGGAATTATAAAATTTTTTTGCGATTATAATATCATGATATATAAAGGCACAAACATATACAAGATTTGGCCATTAATGAAGTTAAGTAAATTTATAACTTTTAAGTGTCTATGTAAGTTTGAAACTTAAAAGCATTTCAACCTACATAGAATCTAATTTTATTTTATTTTATCAAATGATAATGCAGTACCATAAATGAATAATAAGCTACTTTTATTTTTTTATCTAAAAAGTTATCCAGCTTTATTGAGATAAAATTGTTGAATCAAATTGGATATATTTAAAATGTACAAAATGATGTTTTTGTATATGTACACATTGTAAAATGATTATCATAATCAAGCTAATTAACATATCCATCACGTTTCATAGCTAACATTGTTTTGTATGTGGTGGGACAATTAAAAATCTACCTCTCAGCAATTTCAAGTATAAAATACAAAACTGAACTACAGTCATGGCTGGATGTGGTGGTTCATGCCTATAATCCCGACAATTTGGGAGGCCAAGGTGGGAGGATTCCTTGAGCCAAGAAGTTTCAGACTAGCCTGGGCAACATTGCCCTGTCTCTACAAAAAGAAAAAAAAAAAAAAAAGAAATTTCACTGTAGCCAAGTTTCACTGTAGTCATTTTGCTATACATTAGATCTCCATGGCTCATTTATCTTGCACAACTAAAACTAGTATCCTGTGACCAATATTTCCCCATTTCCTTCATCACCAGCCCCTGGTAGCCCCATTCTACTCTTTGCTTGTTTGAGTTTCACTTTTTGGACTCCACATATAAGTGAGATTGTGCAATATTATCTTTTTTACCTGACTTATTTTATTTGGTTAAATGTTCTCCAGGATTATCCTTGTCGTTGCAAAAACAATCTGCTACTCTTTTATTTACAATGATACAATAATTGTTAACATCACTGTTATTACCGTTATCAACAGAAGAAGCAACTCTAATGTTTATTATATCTTCTATTCCAGTTCAATTATACATGCTTTGCTGTAATAACATCTGATGTTATATGCCACAGTTTTGTAAAGAAAGAAAACTATTGGGCCCTAATTTAAGAGATGAGAAAAAGCAACGAACAGAAGGTATAACTAATTTATATAATTCCACCCAGATAGCATATGTTGGAATTAGAATTGAGCATTCAAACACATAGACTCTCATGTGGTGATTTGTCTTTTCACCATTTAACTTCTTTTAAAGCAAGTTTATGTCTTATTTACAAACTCATTGGCCTGGAAAGGAAAATCAGAAATTCTGAATTTTAATCTCAGCTCTTATTTCCTTTAGTTTTACGGCATGGGGTAATCAGTTCTTTATCTGTAAATGCAAATATATCACTATTACTTAAAAATATTTTTCAGTTCATAAATTCTAGCTATGTGTCTTATTTTCTACAAAAATGCTCCCAACATTTTTACTTCTACAATCCAATTGACTTGTGACATATTTCATCAGCTTCTACAGTCTCATGGAGAAAACCATGTCTGAGACAAAATTAAGAAAGGATATTTATTCATAAAATTGCAGCAACAGACCACATCTGCATCACTTTTGTTTCAGTGTATTTTAACGGTGTTAGAAACAAGAGTCAATTTTATAGAGTATGGAGAGGAAATACCTAGACAGTCTCTTATTGGTCAGTACTCTCATGTGTTGAGAAGCAAAAGGCACATTCAAATTGGTCTTCATATATATTTGGCAATCTTTGATTAGCTTTAAAGGTGCAAGCAAACAGTTTTGAGGCGTTTTAAAAGAGAAAGGATTGCTCAGTATTAGTGCAGAATGTTTACTGTGGCTGTTCAATTCTTAGAATAAGTGGGGATCGATGGAATGCTTTTCTGTGGTCAAGCCACAATAATGGTCCTTAATTAGGGGAGAGGAGGCTGCCACAATAGGCAGTTTCTCATTGGAAAGACTTTGACTGCCGCCAGGTGTGGTGGCTCATGCCTGTAATCCCAGCACTTTGCGAGGCCAATGCAGGCAGATCAATTGAAGTCAGGAGTTCAACTCCAGCCTGGCCAACATGGTAAAATCCCATCTCTACCAAAAAAAAAGCCCACAAAAATTAACTGGGCATGGTGGTGCACTCCTTTAATCCTAGCTACTTGGGAGGCTGAGGCAGAATAATTACTTGAACCCTGGAAGTGGAGGTTTCAGTGAGCCGAGATTGCGCCACTGTACTCCAGCCAGGGAGAAAGAGTGAGACCCTGTCTCCAAAAAAAAAAAAAAATTTTTTTGACTGCAAATTTATAAAAATACCACCATGAATAGGGGACTCATTTTAATGCATATATTTAAAGTGAAAATTAAAAGTTAAATTACTAGACAGGTTTTAAATACAAGTTTTTTAAAAAAATGAATTATTTAAACCAGAATTTCTAAAACTTATGGTAAATTATATTTTAGAAACAGAAAGGTGTAATTTTTTTTCAGCTATGAATCTATACAAAACATATTTAATATTTACATGCAAAAATATTCTTAGTAATATCATCATATATTTCTAATATCACTTGCTTTAAGGACTTTAGGCAAAAATAAGAGGACTGCTTGTTGGTTGGTTAATTTGGCTTGTTTTTCCTTGCTGTAACAATTTGTAAGTATTATCTAAGGCTTTTCTCTGGTCTTTATACATGATATATACATTTACTATATAAGATATTGCACAATGGCTCAAGCCTGTAATCCAAGCACTTTGGGAAGCCGAGGCTGGGGGCTTACAAGGTCAAGAGATTGAGACCATCCTGACCAACATGGTGAAACCCCATCTCTACTAAAAATACAAAAATTAGCTGGGCATAATGGTGCCGCCTGTAATCCCAGCTACTGGGGGCGCTGAGGCAGGAAAATTCCTTGAACCTGGAGGGTAGAGGTTGCAGTGAGCCGAGATTGTGCCACTGCACTCCAACCTGGAGACAGAGCGAGACTCCATCTCAAAAAAAAAAAGAAAGAAAGAAAGGAGATATTTTTGCTGGATTTTAATAATGGAACACAAATTAATGATATTTCTTATTCGTGTTGTTACTGTCTTACAACTATTATCAAATTTAATATTTGTGTATGTGCGTGCATGAGTACATGGGCATACAACTAAGTCCATGAACTAAACCTGTCATGTTTCAGAGTACTAACACTGAACAACAATTTCATTTTTTTCCCACCTGACTTTCTCATGTTTCTCATCTTACTCCTTTCTGTCACATCAACTATAGAGATGACAAGATCTTGCATGGATAGCTATTTTAAGAATATAATATTAGTGCCCTCATTTGTTCTTTTAAAAGTAAAACAAATATAGTCTGCAAATTGAAGTATTTAGAAAAAGTTATTTTCTGCTTTTTAATTGTTTTGGTATTTTAAGTGTTTTGAAGATTTATCTTGCCTAATTAGTTTCTTGCTATACAATTTCCACCTTCAGGAGAATACACATTCAAGAGATTACTGTTGGATTAAATCCTAGAAATTTTGATGAAGCAGTTGATTGTAGAAATGGAATGGTATCAAATCATTAATCCATGCTACCTTAATAGCTATGTTGGAACTTTACTATTTTACAATAAGAAATCAATAAAAAGGGAAGTAATTCTTCCTGACAATAAAAGGATTCTAATTTTCAGCATTATAGATGATTATGGATGCAATTTTAGAAAATAGATTATTAAGGAATTTCGTATCTTTGCAGAAGCATGATCAAAATTACAGCAAAAACTACTAAATGTCATTTAAATCCAAACATGCTCTACTGATTTGAATATCATATTGTGCTATTTATACATTTATTCTGTCATTCTGTAAATTTATATAAAATGCTCTAACATTGGAAATTTTAACAAAAATAAAATATTAATCAAAGAATATTTCCAAGAACTCCTATATTTATGTTCACTCCAAGAATGTTATATTGAGATACTTTTAAACTATTCTGATCATTATATATTTATATAATCATATTATTTCCATATTCTAATTTAGAAATTGTATTTAAATAACACTGAGAATTGAAACATATGGGCTGCTATGGGAATTTCACCATAATTTCCCTACCAACTACTTTTATTCATAAAATAAAATGAGACATACAATTACTGCATGAATATGAGACATACAATTACTGTTTTTAAGAATATGACACATACAATTACTGTTTTTCTTGTGACTAATACACACAATATGCATATTTTTATTGTAACTTGACAGGCAAATTTGATAAATTAATATATTTAACATAGAGTATAATAGTAATAAATATGAGATGTATATAAATTTTAGGTAAAAGAAATATTATACATCCAAATATAATGTTCAAGGTTAAAAAACTGAACTATGAAAAATTGAAATGATAAGCCGGAACAAAAATTCTAGATGAGATTATAAGGTGACACAAAGCAACAAATGAAAAGTTATTTTCTTTTAGCATAATGTAGTTTATAGGCAAAGTTATCCAAGGTAAATTAAAATTATTAAAATGTATGTGGCTTCCATATGTTGGATAAGAATTCTGATAGTTACTCATGTCATAAGAAGAAAACTAAGGCACAGAGAAACTAAGTCACTGGTCTAGGTTCACATGGTTAGTTAGTGGAAGAGCAGATGATTAATATTTGTAGGGTGTCTTTAAGGCCAACTGCTAAACAAAGTTAGATGAGCCTTTTCCAAAATTTGAATTTAGCATGTTATAATTTGCCCGCATTTATTATTCTGAGTTTGTAGAATGATATTTTAGGAAATGTTCTGATATGATTGGAAAACTTTGGCAACACATTCTTATTTGAAAATTCATAAAACCATGTATAGAATAAAGACTCTGTGATGGATTGAGGTTAGGAAGTTGTTTATGTCAGCAAGTTCCAAATTTATTTCAACACGGAATGTTATTTTCATAGAGTAAATGAAATAATGGTCCTTGGGGAAATAACACTAAAAATTACTTTTAAATTATTTGCACTCGTTTTACCTTGCAAAAATGAAGAAGTAAAATACACAGAAAAATGAGTTTGTACTAGTACATGTAAATATTATAGCATTGTTAGTGTTGAGAAGAGAGCTGTCATAGAAACTAATGGATGGATGCATAGATTCATAGTATTGATCATTATGAAAAAATAAGATTGAATGAGGTAGAATGGTATTGTGCTTAATGTTACAAAGTGCCCAAATGTTTTCTACAAATACAAGCTGGCCATATCTAACTTAATTCCCAACATTCTCAACACGAATCTTTTTTTTTTTTTTTTTTTTGAGACAGAGTCTCAGTCACTCAGGTAATTTATAGATTCAATGCCATCCCCATCAAGCTACAAATGACTTTCTTCACAGAACTGGAAAAAACTGCTTTAAAGTTCATATGGAACCAAAAAAGAGCCCGCATTGCCAAGACAATCCTAAGTCAAAAGAACGAATCTGGAGGCATCATGCTACCTGACTTCAAACTATACTACAAGGCTACAGTAACCAAAACAGCATGGTACTGGTATCAAAACAGAGATAGAGACCAATGGAACAGAACAGAGCCCTCAGAAATAATACCACACATCTACAGTCATCTGATCTTTGACAAACCTGAGAAAAACAAGAAATGGGGAAAGGATTCTCTATTTAATAAATGGTTCTGGGAAAAGTGGCTAGCTATAGGTAGAAAGCTGAAACTGGATCCTTTCCTTACTCCTCATATGGAAATTAATTCAAGATGGATTAAAGACTTAAATGTTAGACCCAACACCATAAAAATCCTAGAAGAAAACCTAGGTAATACCATTCAGGACATAGGCATGGGCAAGGACTTCATGTCTAAAACACCAAAAGCAATGGCAACAAAAGCCAAAATTGACAAATGGGATCTAATTAAACTAAAGAGCTTCTGCACAGCAAAAGAAACTACCATCAGAGTGAACAGGAAACCTACAGAATGGGAGAAAAATTTTGCAATCTACTCATCTGACAAAGGGCTAATATCCAGAACCTACAAAGAACTCAAACAAATTTATGAGAAAAAAATAAACAACCCCATCAAAAAGTGGGGAAAGGATATGAACAGACATTTTCTCAAAAGAAGACATTTATGCAGCCAACAGACACATGAAAAAATGCTCATCATCACTGGCCATCAGAGAAATGTAAATCAAAACCACAATGAGATACCACCTCACACCAGTTAGAATGGTAATCATTAAAAAGTCAGGAAACAACAGGTGCTAGAGAGGATGTGGAGAAATAGGAACACTTTTACACTGTTGGTGGGATTGTAAACTGATTCAACCATTATGGAAAACAGTATGGCGATTCCTCAAAGATCTAGAACTAGAAATACCATATGAGCCAGCCATCCCATTACTGGGTATAAACCCAAAGGATTATAAATCATGCTGCTATAAAGACACATGCACACGTATGTCTATTGTGGCACTATTCACAATAGCAAAGACTTGGAATCAACCCAAATGTCCATCAGTGACAGACTGGATTAAGAAAATGTGGCACATATACACCATGGAATACTATGCAGCCATACAAAAGGATGAGTTTGTGTCCTTTGTAGGGGCATGGATGCAGCTGGAAATCATCATTCTCAGCAAACTATTGCAAGAACAGAAAACCAAACACCGCATGTTCTCACTCATAGGTAGGAATCGAACAATGAGATCACCTGGACTCTGGAAGGGGAACGTCACTCACTGGGGCCTATTATGGGAAGTGGGGAGTGGGGACGGATGGCATTGGGAGTTATACCTGATGTAAATGACGAGTTGATGGGTGCTGAGGAGTTGATGGGTGCAGCACACCAACATGGCACAAATATACATATGTAACAAACCTGTACGTTGTGCACATGTATCCTAGAACTTAAAAGTATAATTAAAAAAAAAAAGAAAATACGAATTCTACAATTACATTAAGTTGAACTATTTATTAATTACCTCATTTTAAGGAAAATATCATATATTTTATTTTTATGATTAAAAATAAAAATACTCTGATTATAAAATTAAAGGGTAATGAATATAGAATATGGTTAAAAGATGGAAGTACATTTGAAATCTGAGATATAAAATAGCAGGACTTAAATTTTACTATTGTATTAAGAGCAAAGTAATATTTCAAATATAGAACTATATTCAAAGGGGATTTAGCTTATTTAAACATTTTTGTCTTCTACCATTATATCAGAAATTCAGGTCATATTGCATTTTATAAAATGAGCACTTCATGCATTCACTATAAATTTTATAACATTATATTTACAAAAAAAATTTATTGTCTATAACTGTCACCTTAATAACATAAGATGATATTATAGGGTATGTAACTATGTAAAATATTGTTTCATTGTGGACTTTCAGGACAACTACTGTGAAATAACCAACATAGTGGCAAACAGTAATTATGAACATTACAGAACTCTGCTTATCAACAGGAATAGGCAAGTCAGAGAAGTAAATGCTTGTGTTTCATTTCTACACAAAACAAAAATGAATTTTCAAAATTGCTTAACTAAATGAACATGTGAGTAAATAACTTCTAATGTCCATAATTTATGTTTGTTAACATTTGGCTTTATGATCAAAATATAAATAGCACAAAATTACCTTGGAAAATATGTAGAAATGTGTCTAAGTCATAGAAGCAAACCATTGTGTGCCTCATATCTTGTTTGTTAGAAATTCCTCTCTGCCTTTTCCTGGTTTTGTATTGTTAGTGTTAAGCTCTTATGGTCAGGGTTTTCTTTCACAGCAAACAAATAAAACTCTAGGCCTTTGGCTTTCTAAAGCCAAAAGGGAAAAGAAGAGAGAAAGAGAAAGTTAAAAAAGGAGAAAATGTTTTATTCTGTCTTATGGCTGTGGAAATGCAGACACTATTCTGTGTCAAGAAACTAGTTTTGATAAAGTGGTGAATTGAGAATATTAACAAAAGCATCAATCTTATTTGCCTTTTAAATGTGAAGACGTATGAAAATCTATAATCCTGTTCAAGTTAGTGTTTAATGAACACATATTTTAAGGCAAATGCTCTACAAATATTGTTACTATGTCCTCTAAAATAGAATCTTTAATCCCTAACAGTTTTTCCATCTATTTTATTCTTTTTTCCTAACTAAGTAGTTGCCATGTTAACATTTAAAATATATTTTACATTTTATAAACACTTTAATAATACCTATAGGGCATTTTGTTAAGCCAGAGAAGAAAGTAGATTTACCATTCTCTCCCTTCATGCATAAAAGTATGATTTAGATGGATTCCTTATTAAAACAATGTAACAGTCTTTCATACCTAAGTTAAGAAAATAAAGTGCTCTATATAAATGATGATCCCCCAAACTGGACAAAGTCAATGAACTGTACATTAGTTCTTGACTATTTGTATCCAGACATATCTTTCCTTTTATCGTAGGATTTAGATTTTACCAAGTCATTATTGTGACTAATGTAGTTAAAATATACACTCTGTGAAGGAAGAAACATGCCTATTTGGCCCACCACGTTGTCCCCAAGCTCCCAATATATTCCTGACACACAGAAATCATCCACTAATTATTTATTGAATAAAACAGTGAATTACAAAATGGATAGATGATTGTTTCATTGAAATTTGGAATTCGAGCTAATAATGTTCTTGAAGGATACCATAGTGAGGGAAAGGGCAAGAAGATGATACCCTGCTGCAAAAATGGAAAACATAAAGTTTTAAAAATGCCTGACTATAGTATTTATCAGGATTATACTTGCACCTATGATATAAAGTTCAGTTAGAGAAAGCATTTTGGAGAACTGATTTTCAAGCTAAGACAGTTTTGGAAGTCTGGTATATATGAGTAAAAGGTTTCAATTTCTTTTTTTTTAAAACAGCAGTATTAAATAATATAGAAGATATTGTATAGGAAATATCTTCCAAATATGAAAGGACTAGAGGAATGGAGCTTTATTAAAATTAAAATATATTATGCAAATTAATTTCTAAAAGCTAAAAATGATTTCTCAAATATATTTCTATAATGTACTATATAGTAATAGTGTCATAAAATATAAACAAAAGTCTCACAGAGTCAGAGTAAGAAAAAATAAAAATTATATCACTAAGAAATTTCTTTCACATAACTAAAATTTCAAGGAAGACATCTTTGTCTTAAAATCTAGAATGTAAAACCAGGAAACAGTAGAATTTGCCTTTAGAAATGCTTTATCTCTAGCATTTCTAAAAATGTGGAGTCATTATTTATTGAATGAGTAAACAATTCTGCAAATTTTAATATTTATTACTTGTTACAGGGGTTTCCAGTGAGCTTTTTTATTGAAAAATCATGCTTCCTAATTTACCAGAAAAATACTCACAATCTGCAAGATCCAGAATGAAATCCTTCAAAATCTAATTATAAACTCATTAATGAGTCATACACATTAAAAAGAGTTAACATCTTTATAAATGCAGAACATCTTGCTTTTATTAATTTAATCTATCTTGTTTTAGTCAAGTAGGCCCAGACTGGTCAGCACTAATTTTTTTCTCTGTCTCTAGGGTATATAGCTCTTCAAATCCTTTTAAAAATGTATCCAGGTTTCTGGTAGAAGACAAGTTATTAACTTAAATAATGTTTAAAAGTTAGTTTAGGCTTTGTAGACTTTCTTGTGTGGATGAGTGTCAGAGGCTAATACCAACAAAATATGGAAAATGTATGTTGATGAGGGAAAGAAATTGGTACAGATATTGATAAGCTAAGAAATGGGCTGTTTGTGTGTTCACTTTCTCAACTTTGCTGCCAAAAAAATTGAAAAAAACAAAAAAGGTTGCCTATGCACAGAAGCTGAGTTCTATAACTGAATAGTCTCTGTAGTGCAGAGATTTACCCGTACCAGGGGCCTATTAAGTTCTGATGATGGCGACCTCAACTACAAGTAACTTATAGGGAACCCTAGGAAGTCAGTGACCAGCCTACACCCACATGGGCATTTGCTCCCTAGTGTCTCAGCAGACAAAATTTACCCGTACAAGCAAACTTCCTGACCCAGCCTGAAAACCACACGTCACCCATTGAATTTAAAAGCTCATATAAGAAAGAAGAAAAAAAAGTTTAAGTAATTACATTATAAAATATCTTTCATAAATTAGTTTTTGGGTTTTTATTTATTTATTTATTTATTTATTATACTTTAAGTTCTAGGGTACATGTATTTTTTAATATAGAGTTCCTCGCCAGACTGAAGCAAATAAAAATTTGGTGAAGATAATGACTGAACTCCATGGACATGGCCTTTATAAAAGCCCAGTAAAATTCAGTTAAAAGCAATGGGTCAAACTAGGAAGATATATACAAATCAATTTAGAATATCTGTATAAGTGCGAGTAATGCAGTGAGAAATCAGGAAATCGATATCCATAAAATTGGGGGCAGGGCAAAGCAGAGAGGTGAGTAACTAGATAGAAAAGCCTAGTGCAGAGTTTCTGAAATTTGACACTGTTGACATTTGGGGCCAGATAATTATGTGCTTATGAAGCATTGCCCTGTGTAATCAACAATATCTCCATATGTTGTCAAATGTTCCCTAGGTGTCAAAATCACCTCTATTTAAGAACCAATGGTTTAGAGATAGGAGTTGAGCAGTGGATCAAAAATTTAGGCCTATCTATGCAAACTAGTAAGAAGGAATCAAAATGAAGTTGGGCAATAGATACGGATGACTAACGATACCATATTCTATCTCGACAATTAATAATGGTACAAAGTAATTATAAAATGACACTCATTGTTAAGCCCCTTATTAGTTATATTTTATTTTTAACTTCATAAGATATAAAATAAATATTATTTTGGCTTCTATTTCACAGAAAAGAAAAATAAGGTTGATAGATGGTAACATCATAGTAAATATATCATTATTCATGTAGGCCTAAATTCAAAAGCTATGAATAAGAGAGTATGCTGGCCAGGCACGGTGGCTCACGCTCGCAATCCCAGCACTTTGGGAGGCCAAGACCGGCGGATCACGAGGTCAGGAGATCGAGACCATACTGGCTAACACGGGGAAACCCAGTCTTTACTAAAAACACAAAAAAATTAGCCACACGTGGTGGCGGGCGCCTGTAGTCCCAGCTACTCGGGAGGCTGAGGCAGGAGAATGGCGTGACCCCGGGAGATAGGGCTTGCAGTGAGCCAAGATCTCGCGCCACTGCACTACAGCCTGGGCGACGGAGTGAGACTCCGTCTTAAAAAAAAAAAAAAAAATTAGAGTATGCTGCCTTACATTTTTTGTATGATTCCTTCTTGGAAAGGAAGCAGTGTATGGATATCTAAGCGTTAAGAGTTGGTAAGTGTCAGTGGACTCTAGAAATTGCACAAATAATAATCAAGCTTCTTTTCATATTTCTTCCATCTATAAATACTGCTTATTACCTACATTAGCATAGTAAGACACAGGCACAAAGTTGAAAAGAAAATGTTAGGATTTCATTTAATGTGCTCATGTTAACTCTGGCTTCATCATGTTGTCATATGATAGTTTTTATTTTTCTGTATTGCCGCAGTTTTATTTCATTGTATGTACTTTGATATGTGTTTCTGTAAGCATTGAAATCATTTGAAAGAACATAGGTTATTTGTAAATATTAATAGCTCAGAAGTTCAACAGCATGAATGGTAGAGCCACATAAAGTCATGTAAAATTCAGAATTTAATGTGAATTTTAGTCAAGTATTTAAAATTTCTGTTTAGATAATTTGAAAGGGTGTTAAATAGGTTTTCTCAGTTACAACATAAATATAACCCCTGCTATGTTTTTTGGTAGATTTAATATTAAAAGATATTTAATATGCAGAGCTTATCTCTGGCTATTTAGATATTCAAAAGTTACATGATTCACCTCCATTTATTTTATGACTATCAGAATAAAGGAAAAATTCATAAAGTGTATCTTCAGTGCTAGATGTAAATCAAATAAAATATGTATGGTGGGGCCATTTTTATTTGAATTTGTTTCTGTTGATAGGAACTGTGCTTTGTGGCTGTCTGATAGATATGAAACATTTTTATTTATTTATTTTCCTTTTCCCAGAGTGAGATAACTATCATTGTGATTCATTCTTTTAAGTTGCTTCTGTATGGTGACTAACATGTTCACTCAAACATCTGGTCAATCCACTACACAATATCCAGCTGTTCACTTAATAGAAATAGTGCCTGCAGGCATACACCAGCTTGGTGTGCACAAAAGAAATGCATATTTGAAAAGTTGCTTTAGTCTCAAATTATTAATAAGTTACCTCCATCAGAGCACTTTAAATATAGGGGGAGAATATTGGCCTGGAGGAGAACAGGCTCTTAATATATTTATTACAAAATTGAAAAAAAACTGTTTTGTTGTTGAAATGAATGTAGCAGTCTGGGGTGTGTATGATGTTTCAAGGAGTTTGCAAACATTAATATACTATAATATGTAATAATCACGTAACTGGGGCTGAAATATATTCCTAACAAATGGTAAAAAATGTAGGTATTACAGGCTCTCTAAAATACTCTCAAGGAGGTGAAGTTTTACTTGGATTTTGAAAAATTGATGTATATATAGCCTGAGAGAGTTGAAGAGACATTTATTCACTAAGATGGGTAGAATGAAGTACAGAAAAAAAAAAAAAGACAGGAAAGTGGAGGACAAATATCCAGGAAAATAGATGAAAAAAGAATAATCTGGTGGTATTATGCAAGATGAATATGAGTGTCTATATGGTAATAGGGGGAGCAAGTTTAGCAATGAGAACAGTATAAAATCTATTGCAGTTATTCAAACATGAAGTAAAAAGAGGCTGAACTCACCAAATTGCAGTAGAATAGAAATGACAGATGTGTGAGGTATTGCACATGATGAATCAGGTCTTCTTTTTGCAATCTCCAAAATAGCCTGATAGTTAAATATGCTGGTAATACAAATTTATGGGTGTGGTAAACAAGAAGCAAAGCAAATGAGGATTTGAAAGGGTCTGGAATGTTTTGATAAACAAGCTCGTTGGCAAGCACATTTAAATGACAGCTCCTGTGAAGAAAAATATGTTCGATAATAATTAAACACCATCAGGAATTAATGGTTTGATTCATGAAGGAGCAGTGCTTATCTTTTAGTCAATAGAACCCAGAGCTACATTTATCATTCACACAAAATAATATTTATCACATTTAAAAATTTATAAAACATTTTTACATATATTATCTCATTTGACATTAAAAGGCCACCATCAGGAAGACATAGCTCATACTCCAATGTGCATTTTATAAGTGCAGTCACTCATTCATTTCATTGTGTAACCATCCCATTGAGTAGGAGTACATTCCAGGCTGTACAGCAGGGATACTATGTTAGGCAGAGTCATATTTGCCCTTGCAAGCTCAAGAAGGTGTATCAGTCATTGTCCTGGAAGGAAAAATTATCTTTGAGGAACATTTATAATGTTTAAATGTTTGCAATACCCTAAGGTGAATGAAAGCAGGGAACTTTTGTGTCTATGGTAAGAGGAAGGTGAAGTTAAATGAACCCCACAATAACTACCATTTGGTAGAGAAATGTGACCAACATGTGGAAGCTTGGAAGGGAATCAGTAGGGAAATAAATACTTCACCTTTACCTACTCCTTACTCCCTGTAATTTTGATCTTGTCATACTGATTCTCAGTAGCCAAACCCATCCATGAGCCAGTGGAAGGGAATCTGTTGACCTAGTCTGTATGGGGAAGCCTCCCTAGAGCTAGAGAAAAGTAAGCTATATGGCAAGTGGCTCAGGAAGGAAAAAAAGTCCAGTTATAAACCTGTGATGTGTCTTTAAGACAAGGTGTTAAAATAACTACAGTAAATTATAGGACTATATGCATCTTCCTTACCCAGAGATTCATTCTAGGCAAATGGTTAGTTTTTTCCACAGAAGTTTACTTAGATTTGTCAGGTGAAAATGTCTAGGTCTAACTTAACTGGACCAGGAAAGTTACCCTAAAATATATACGGGGTTGGGCATGAGTGAAACTGACCATTTTTGAGGGGACTGTATGTTCCATATGCCCCAGATATATCCATAATAAAAACATTATGTGCACAAACATTCATCAGTTTCCTGAAGTTCTGGATTAGCCATAAATAAAAGTGATGGTGTATTTTTTTTTTGGATCCAATAGTTTTTTTTCTTTATTATATTGCACAAATTGAGATGCTGCTTCAAGTTCACTTACATGCGTTTTAGCAGAGTCCTGTTTCCAGAAGTAGTTTATGAATAATTCACTCTTTCACCACTTAAAAAGTTAATTAAAACATAGTTTCCATAAAGTTCCTAATTATTCCTATAACTGCTTCACAAATAAGTAGTTTAAATTGAATATTGAAATGTCAAGCCCATGGTAAAATTCTCCAGAAATTATTAAGTGTTATGGCAGACACTATCAGATCTCAGTAACACACATAGTCTGCCTGTCCTTTGGCACCCACCACATTAATTTTAGATCATGTGATTGGCATTGGCAATTTACTCATAAAACAGTTATGTGTCTGGACTTTGTCAGACTCCATCTAACAGCAGGGGTACAGTTCTCTAAGATGTCCTCCTTCATTGTGGTGAACACTGAGGCCCGATACCACAGAGGCTATAGGGAAAGATACTGGGGACTGCTGCAGCTTTGGCGCCTATTTGATTCAAATGAGCAGAGCCCCTTGAGGACCAGCAGTAGAAATATACAAAGAATAAGAATTAACTTTTTATTGTTTTAATATCCTGATATTTTGAGGATTGTTTCTTACCACAATATAAATTAGCCAAGACTATACTTCTTAATATTGCATAGGAGGCCCTTAATGATTGCCCACTTCCTGTTTATCATGTTCTGCAAAAAAGTGACTCTTTATACATACAGAACTGCTTTAAGTCCGTCAAATATTCCGTGTTATGTCTTGAAGAATTTTCATGTCCATGCATGATGCATCCATGAAAATGCATTTCTTGCCATTTTTCACCTTACCTACTCTTAGTATCCCCACCAGGTTGCCTTATTCATGAAAAAGCAGTGTTGTGCTGGAGCCAAGTCCATGAGAGCGAACTGTTCAATGTTCAGTAATTTTGCAACACAGTTTTTTTTTTTATATTTTATTTTATTTTACTTTAAGTTCTGGAATACATGTGTTGAATGTGCAGGTTTGTTACGTAGGTATACATGTGCCATGGTGGTTTGCTGCACTTATCAACCCGTCATTTAGGTTTTAAGCCCCACGTTCATTAGGTATTTGTCCTAATGTTAGGCCTCCCCTTTTCCCCCAATCACCTGACAGGCCCTGGTGTGTGATGTGCCCCTCCCTGTGTCCATGTGTTCTCACTGTTCAACCCCCACTTATGAGCAAGAACATGCGATGTTTGGTTTTCTGTTCCTGTGTTGGTTTGCTGAGGATGATGGTTTCTAGTTTCATCCATGTCCCTGCAAAGGACATGAACTCAAACTTTTTTTACGGCTGCATTGTATTCCATGATGTGTATGTGCCACATTTTCTTTATCCAGTCTATCATTGATAAGCATTTGGGTTGGTTCCAAGTCTTTGCTATTGTAAATAGTGCTGCAATAAACATGTTTCATGTGTCTTCACAGTAGAATTATTTGTAATCCTTTGGGTGTTTACCCAGTGACGGGATTGTTGTGTCAAATGGTATTTCTGGTTCTAGATCCTTGAGGAATCACCAAACTATCTTCCACAATGGTTGAACTAATTTACACTCCCACCCAGAGTATAAAAGCATTCCTATTTCTCTGCATCCTCTCCAGCATCTGTTGTTTCCAGACTCTTTAATGATCACCATTCTAACTGGAGTGAGATGGTATTTCATTGTGGTTTTGATTTGCATTTCTCTAATGACCAGTGATGATGAACTTTTTGTTCATATGTTTGTTGGTTACATAAATGTCTTCTTTTGGGACGTGCCTGTTCATATCCTTCACCCACTTTTTGATGGGGCTGTGCAACCCAGTTTTTAAAGAAGCCTAAGTATTAAATTAGATAACTTATAAGCAAACATTACTTTAAAACAAAATGTATACTTAAAATTAATGACTTTGTGATGATTTTCCTCATTTTACTATTATTTATATTTATTACATACACATGTTGAAAATAATATTCTGTGTTGTACTATTGTACTATTGTACTCTTTCTAACTTCAAGATCAATGACATCCATTTGGTAGTTTGAAATTGATCATAGTGAGGTTACTTTTACCATGGAAATCAGCAAATATCAAAGCAGGGTTGGATTAATTCACTTTCTTGACTGTCTAGATTTAGGAAAGTATGAAGCGAATGTTTACAAAGCAGATTAAACTTAAATAGAAAGTGTGTTTGTAGTCTTTACAACTGCCAATACATACAAAAATATTGAGGAAATAGTCTTCCAGTCTCCCAAAACAAATATCTGGTTCAACAAAGCAGTTGCTCACATCATTAATAAGCAAGTGCAGTTTTGACATACTTTTTTTTTTTTTTTTTTTTTTTTTTTGAGATGGAGTTTCACTCTTGTTGCCCAGGCTGGAGTGCAATGGCATGATCTTGGCTCACTGCAATCTCTGCCTCCTGGGTTCAAGCGATTCTGCTGCCTCAGCCTCCCCAGTGGCTGCAATTACAGGCATGCACCACCACAACTGGCCAATTCTGTATTTTTAGTAGAGATGGGTTTTCACCATGTTGGTCAGGCTGGTCTCGAACTCCTGACCTTAGGTGATCCACTCACCTCCGCCTCTCAAAGTGCCAGGATTACAGGCATGAGCTACTGCTCCTGACATACATTTTTATTGTTTTATTTTATTTTACTCATAAGCATAAATTATCAACCAACATTCATTGTCCCCAAGTGTCAGTTATTAAACATTTACCAGCAAATGGCTGCAAAAAAGTTACTTCATTCAGAAAGTTTATTTTTATAATCTTCTTTCAGAAAGTTTTATACATTAACCCAACTTTTATGAACTTAATGTTTGTTATTCCCCCAAATTTGTATGTTGAAATATAAGCAGGAGGTAATAAAAGTAAAATGCAGTTATAAGGGTGGGTTCTTAATATGATAGGGCTGGTGTCCTTGTAAGATGAAAAAGAGGAAATACTGATCTTATTCTTTCCACCATGTGAGGATACAGTGAGAAGGCAGCTGTCTACAAACCATGAAGAAAGCCCTCAGCAGAAATTTCATCAACTGTTACTTTGACTTTGGACTTTCCAGCCCCAGAACTGTGAGAAATACATTTCTATTATTTAAACCACCCAATCTTTGGAGTTTTCTATGAAAGCCTAAGCAGACTAAGACACCAGCTCCCTCTGAGCAGTGTTCTTCCTAACTGCTTTATTGTTCACTTAGCATAATATTATCAGAGAAATTATTATAATCTAGTATAAGTGTTTCTGTTAGTCACAGTCAGTACTAATAGTTATTTATTGTATACTGTGTGGGAAATACATTTTATTTGCTATATTTAGCAGCTCTTAACAAGTGAAAAATATTCTTTGTTCTTTTGGAGATTATAATGTAGTGTAGGGAGACAAAATAAACAAGTAAGAAAGATCAATATTTTATGGCGGATAAAAAATAAAGGAAAATTAGACAATGTAAAAAAGTAATTGTGAAGAAAGGAAATTTTTTATATCAGGTGGTGATGATTTGCCTTTTGAAATCAGCACTTTGATTTGCTCCACACATTCCTAATTCTCTGCTTTCAGTAATGAAACAATCCTTCCATAGCTACTGGAAATGCTAAGAACTGCCTTTTTGCATTTAAGTCTCCCTCCAAACACTGACCTTAGCTGAAGTGAATTGCCTTTCTTCATTGTCGGCAGCGTATTTATCTAACGACAGGGCAATGAGTGTTTAAAGGGCTCTAGACTCCTTGTCTCAATTCAAGGTAACTCTGTGCGACCATTCCAGCTTCAGAGCTCCCCGTGAAACTGACTGAGGCCTCCATACCCATAAATTGGCAACCAACTACTTTTGTATGACTGCATTATGAGCAACCAAATTCTTCCTCTGCTCAATTCTGCTTCCCTAACTCCTCACATTGTTAGGCCTGAAAAACTTCTCACTAATATTTTTACATGTGAATATCTCTGTTTCAGAGTCTGTTTCACAGGGAATTCAACTACCAATAGTTGGGAACAGAAGTGGTCCAAATAAGCAGATGTTAAGTGGAATTCCTGAATTACTCACAGACTAATTGACAGAGTTCTCTTTCACTGTGACAGGGGACCATGAATAGCCTTTGACAGTGGTAGTGTTGCAAATGTGCAGTTGTTGAACGCTCCATTGGTGGTTAACTAAGATGATTCACCAGTGGAATAAAAAGGCACTGGCATGTGTAAAATGGCATGTCTTGAAGTATAGGAAAAATTGTAATCATGACAAAACAATTAGATAACTAATGCTGGGGATAATCAAAGACTGAGAGTAAGTGATCAGCAATTAAATACAAAGTACAAGTATCAGAGGAAGTCCTGGTGGCATATAAACAGACTCTTATTAATCAAGAATACAGAAAAAGCTAGGCCTCTAGTCCAAGGCTTAGTTATACCGTTAGCAAACTTCTGAGGTTAAAGTTTTACTCCAATATGTCTGTTACCAAGAGTTCATGGCATTAATTGAAATAGTATGGGGAATTGAGAAATCAGATGACAATTTATGTTGAAAACTTTCAAATTACAAAACTGAATGGTACATCTGATCCTTCTATAGTGGTGACCCAATCCTATAATTTTAGAGCTAGAAAATAGAGTTTAACTTGTATGAAGAGAATGCCTTATAAGAGTACATTCTTATCACTCACTCCCTTCCCCTACCTCCCCTCTTACCACTAGAACAAACCTAGGGTAAAGGCACAATATAATTCTATTATATGGCTCTGTGTCCCCATCTAAATCTCACCTCAAACTGTAATCCCCACGTGTCAATGGAGGGACCTGGTGGGAGATGATTGGATTATGCTGACGGTTTCTCCCATATTGTTCTTATGAAGATGAGAGAGTTCTCATGAGATCTGATAGTTTTTAAAGTGCTCTCTCTCTTGTCACCTTGTGAAGAAGACGCTTGCTTCTCCTTTGCCTTCCATCATGATTGTAAGTTTCCTGAAGCCTCCCCATTCATGCAGAACCATGAGTCAATTAAACCTCATACTTTATAAATTACCTGGTCTCAGGTAGTATCTTTATAGCAGTGTAAAAACGGACTAATACACCCTATTTGGAAGGTGCAAAGTATTCCAAGAGAAGGCATTATCTTTCCAAATAGGAGTAATAACAAGTCAACATATACCTTTTGGAAATAAATAAACATGATTAGGATTATATCCTGTAAGTACTTGATCAAGAAGGGCAAAATATAAAGTTGGATAAGAAAAAAAGTTGTCATTTTATGAGCACTCTCCCGGAAAATAGTAGTTCATATTTTGGCTAGTGCTTTGGGATGCAACATTGAATCATTGCTAGTATTTATCTTAATAATGTGGAGAAAGCAGGACAAGTAGGAATTCCAGAACTGTTATGACAGATAAGGTAAGTACAATTTAAAAGACAGAGAAAGTGCGCATGTAAATATGGCACGTTGTGCAAGTCTAACAAATCAACAAGAGGAGTATGTTTCATGGGAAAGTTCCAAAGGACATTCCATCTACCAAAGCCATTAGAAATGTGATCGCGAGTGAAGCAAGAGTATCTCTGAGAAACACGTAGGCAACCTGCTATGCAGATTAGAACTGAGAGTAGAAAATGTTGATGTGTAACTTTTTTCCCTGATAGAAATGAGAATGATAGAATTCTGATGTCTCAGAGACCAGATGGCAGCACTTAACCATCAGAAGAAAGGTGGGTGCAATTATCACAATGAGGAAGGGAGGAGGGTTGGGAAAAGAAGTGATTCATAGAGAACTACAGAGATAGTTAACAGACGACAAGATCCTAGGGGCAAAACATATGGTCTCAATCAATAATAGAAATGTTCAATCTACCAGAATGTTTTATTAAATATAAAATAAAAAATGGAAGATCGGGGGTTAAAAGCAGTCACGGCTATGAAAAGTCATGTTCCCTTACCCTGTTCTCCAACCATTGTAGACTCAGAATCTATTAAATGAAAGAGAGCCCAGATTGTCCAGAGAAAGGCTCTTGCCTTACCGTGACAAGTGTGTGTATATGGTGTGATTATAGTAGTCCTTTCTGAAACACAAAAACTGTCGTTCTTATTCAGGTAACCAACACTGAGATAGGGTAATGTCCAAACGTTTCGAGAATTGTTCCATTTGGAATCCAATTGACATTGAAACTAAGAGATCCACCTTTAAGAATGCAGCCAATGGGACTTCGAGTAATAAATAATGTCCTAGCATAGTTTGGGCTTACAGTGGTTTCACTGGCTCCGAAGACTTATTTTCACTTCACTTTTTCACAAATGTGTAATTGGAATAAACATTATATTCTGGTAGCTGAAGAAAAAGTTCATATTTGTTCCTTGATTAATAGGGTGAAATCTGCAGTAGTGAAGAAGAGCAAGTAGAAGTATCAATAAGTGCTGCTTCCTACTCAATATATTGTGTCAAAAGTAATATAGTATTGTGTGGCAGGGGGAAATATGAGACTGGATATTCTTGAATAAATGACACAGGTGATATTCCCTTATTACATCCTCTTTTTGAGTTACCGGTGTGACCCTTACAAAAGCACTCTGGAGAATAAAAGTAAATGAATGCAAATTCAAGAAAATCATAGATCTAATTACAGCTTCTCTTCCAGATGTTTATTTGCTCAAGTAGATTGGCACTCACTCAGATTCATAACATACAGACATTAATCTGGGAATAGCAATTTTCCCCCACCTCTGTGAGAAAATAAGGGCTTCAACGATTACATTTATTTAAAATGGTAACAATATACATTTATGAATTAGCTCAAGGACTATGTTAACTCTCATGCCATTTGTCTGACATAGTCCAAAGAGACTGTACATGACAAGAATATCACATTGTTCCACTATATTGTTGACATCATGTCAATCAGATCAAATCAGAAAGTAGCAAGTATGTTGGTCCAGAGTGTATGTGATACAATCTACCTAGTTTCAGAGGGCGTGGAGCATGCCTTGACATCTCTCCAAAGAAAACAACAAATTATTGTACCTAGTTTCATCTACCATAGAAAAGGAAACTCCTGAAGCAGAGAAATCAATGTTTGTTTTTTTAAACCATGTTTTACAGTAAACCTTTTTATTTTTTCATTTTGAGGAGAATATATAGTAATATATCATGGTGGGAATTTAAAGATCAATTATTACAAAGCTCCGTATTGGGGAGGTTTCTTCCATGGTGTTGATGAAAATTCAGATAATTAAAAAGTATGCAATAGGTTTTTAAGGTTTAACTGAACAACCTTCTATTGGATGTAGAAGACCATATAAAACAAAAGACCAAGGATAGTATAAAATTATTAAATTAGTCTATTCTGTGGGTAGAGTTGAAACCTAAATAAACATGGAAGACTTTTAAAGAAATATTTAGAACATGTTAAATTGCTTGAGGAATCCAAGTGAGAGTGAAAAGAAGGAAATAGATTTCTGGATCTGAGCTGGAATATACATATATACAATTTGAACTGCTAAACACATATTTAATATCAAAATCCAGAAGCCTGAAAGAACTGACTTTAGTTTGACACAGAAGTGGAATCAAAAACAACTCCTCAGTTACTGCAACAGTATTTTTAAAAGAGTAGAATGGGCAAAGGATACTAAGAAGAGACAAACATTCAGTAAGGGAACAATCAAGAGTGGTGGGTTATGAAAGTGAATACAGATATGTGCTTAAAGAAAAATGGACAAATTAGTTATATCCTTCATAGTTTCAGGTGGAGTAAAATATTAATAAAATGTGGTCATTGGATTTGATATTGAGAATGCCATTTTTGTGTTCATTGGAATGGTGGGGGGGGGGAAAAAAAAAGGCTTTTGCCAAATATGCCAGATGTGGCATTTGGTAAAGACAAATAAGAGACAGTTAGAGAATGGTAATTGAGTGATGCTGAAATGGAATCAGCAATGTACCTTTTTTTTTTTCTTTTTTAGATGGAGTCCTGCTCTGTCGCCCAGGCTGGAGTGCAGTGGTGCAATTTCTCAAAGTTGTGGGATTACAGGCATAAGTCACCATGCTGAGTGCAATGTCCTTTTTTTAAGAGGCATTTTTGCTCTAAGAGGGGTAGAATACTGATATGGGAGTAATGAGATGGGAGATTATATAAATGCCAGGGCAAAAATACAAAAACAAAAACAAAAATAAAAACAAAAAACAAACAAAAACCAGAACTTTCTCCATTATTTTCTTTTCAAACTTGGAGAACGAAGACATGCATGTTTCTATGATGTTTGAGATTTTTGAGTAAAGTAGGGTAAATGAGTAAAGAAAGAAAGAGACAGAGTAATTATAATATGGAATCATGTCCTTCCAAAAGGTAAGTGAGATAGGAAACTGAGCAGAATGGAAATGCTACACTCCTGTCACAACATTAGCCAGAAACAAATCATCTACAAGTTAATGTCTCTCTCTAGTTACACTTTCTGTAAGCACCAACGAATCATTTTACTGAAATATTATGTATATTTGGTTGTTTTATTATTCTCTATCCTTGAAACTCACATAGAGGGAATTTAAACATTTGGTATCTATTTGAGACATTGTTCATATTTTCTTTGAAAAGAGTGGTAATCCACCTGCATACTGCATCAACTCATCTCGTGTCCACCAATGAAATGAAACTATCTTTTATTCTCAAAAAAAAATATATATATATATAGTCTTTTTCCTACCGTCATTTTTATATTTTTTGTAATGTTTTATCGCATCCAGTGGTTCCTGCACGTATTTGAATATTTGTGCTTGCTTGTGCCATATTCCATTTCATATTACCTCTCTGTTCCCATATATAATAAAGTCACTATAGAAGAATGTCGCATGCAAGTGATTTGTGTTGAGCAAAGCTTTCCTCTGCATGCACTGTTTTCTAGATTCTCACTGTTTGATGCCTTTCACTTGCCTTTCAATTTCGTGCAAAACATATTGATGTCAAAGAATAATGTTTTCTGAGGAGTTCGTCTGTCAAAGTTGTGGGAGTTCCAATCTTCAAAAGGAATAAACAGACAACAGTGTGACTATGTGGCTTAGTCTAAAGTGTAATCTTAGAGATTTATGGTGAAACTGTACTACAATATATAAAGATCTGGATTTTTTTATATGATCTTCTTTCATGTAACTTCACTAGCTCTCACACATCATAAACTCTCCAAAAGACAATTGATTTCTTGTTTGTGTGCAGTGACGACTGCTTCTTTGTCTCAGCACATTTCCTAAATAATTTATTGAAAAGTTACTTTTTAAAATAAATAACAAATACACACTGCTGCTTCCTTGGTATGTGTTTTTATAAAAATAAAAGATATTAACAATATATTATGCATTATTATTAAATTAATTTTATGACTTCAGGTATTTTTACTTAAATATGATTAATATTACTTAAATAATGTAATAATGTTGAAAATGATAAATAAGTAAACCTTTCATTTATTTGGAACTATCGCAATATATGTGTGGTTAAAATAAAACATTATCTGTAGATTTTATAATTTTATTTCTACATTTGTGGTTGTGCAACATAAATATTAACAATAATTTCAAAGTAAAATGTGTGGTCAAAATAAAACATTATCTGTAGATTTTATAATTTTATTTCTACATTTGTGGTTGTGCAACATAAATATTAACAATAATTTCAAAGTAAAATTTTGCAATTTCAAAAAGGATCTATAATTCCAAAGATGTTTGAAGTTGTAATGCTACATTGATGTTAGCTATGTTTTGTGACAAAACTATGCCATCTATTCCAAATATTATTTAAAATTAAAGATAAATTGATTTCATTCGAAAAGATTTGCAATTCTTTTTCTTCAGTAGAGATATTTTAATGAAGTAATATAAAAATTAGCCATCAAAGACTTGACTTCTGAACACATAGAAATTGTTCTGCCTCACTGAATTCTTGTTAATTTTACTTTCTGTGATGTTTATAGCATACTACATTATTATTATATAAATTGACATTACATTTCACATGTTCATTGATTTTCTGTTTATTTCCTTGATTTTATTTTTTTCCCATTGGTGACTTTTTATCTTTACTTAAAACATTTTAATAGGATCCCTTTACTGCAGTGATGCTGTCATCAGATTGAGCCAAAAACATCTGAAAATATTGACAAAGCAAGTTGATTTTGAATTTTTGACAAGCACTGCTTTATGCTTCCATTTAACAGAAAGCAAATAGTCTCTTTTATAGACCCACATTACAAATAAGTACACAAGCAAGTATCAATATAAATATTTGAAAACAAATGATTATATATTTATAAATTAAATTGGTATTGGGGTGTGTGTATGTGTGTGTGTGTGTGTTACTCTTCACTTCAGACACTAGGAATACCAGATAAGTTACTGTCTATGTATGGATGATAAATAAAATATGATTAATGATCATATTGAAAATAGTTCTCATAAAGCCCGTTTAGGGATTTTGTTACAGTACTTGAAAAAATTGATTTGTTAGCAGCATAACAAAATCTTAGAAATTTTAAAAAGTGATGTTTTCTGGAATGTCATCACAGCTAAACACATCAGATAGTGTGATATATGAGAGAAAAAGATTTTATATCTTTGTATTCTTGGTGTATTAAATAATTGGTACGGTTATTTTTCTTCACTATAATATTAAAAAGGCATTGACCCTTTAAATGATATACGTTGTAATAACCATTTTTCTCAAATTGTTGTGCTAAGTGGGTTTGATTTTAATTTAATAATTTATTGACTTTGGCATAAGATTACACAACCACAATAACAAATATTTTTTAACATTTTATTGTGTAATTTTCAATAAAATAGAATTCCAACTGTTGTGAGAAATGGAAAACTCAGATACTATATAATCTTAAGCTCTGCAGAAAATTTGCTAGGTTAAAATAAGAGCAAGTTGGGCATGTTAACACTTCAAACTTAAGCAAAATACAATATTCTGGTCCATAGGTACACACGATGGCTATATTTACAGTCCAGTGTCTTTTGAAATTGCATAACTACTTCAATGTAATATTCCTAAAATGCTTCAGGGTAATTTTTACAATTCACGATCTTTTGGAATAATTCATTAATTTGACTAATATTTATCACTGTATGACTAGTATGAAATCATCCCTGAATATTACCAATTTTAATTTAGTGTGAAGTTCTTCCTCCTTAATTTTAATTATCTTTCTCTCTTTCTCTCTTCTTTTCTCTCCCCTCTTTTCTTTGTTCTTTCCTGACTGCCCTCCTTCCTGCCTTGTATTTTTGAAAGAGATAATTTGGGATTCTTTGGCAACCACGAGGATTGGCAGCCAAGTCAAACGTGCATGGAATATAGAGAGAAAACATTGAGATTGAGGTAAATCTTGAACAGCATTGAAAGTTAAGTTGGCATTAACCAGATAAAATGTGACTAGGAGATGGGCATATGCAAACAAACACATAGAAAGGTGAGGGAACAGGGCAGACATCAAATAATGTAATGACACTGAGGGAGTATACTTTGCATTTGAAGAAGTGACATAAAGAAGGTCATGCAGGAAATGAGGGAACAGGTTGTTACAAATCCTAGGTGCCATCACAAGACTATTACTTTTAATATGAAAAAACATGAGGAAAGCACAGGATTATAAGAAGAAAATGTCAGGATCAAATTGCTTTCTGAAAAACATCTTCACTGCCTCTATTGTTCAGTAAATTGTAAGATAAAGTACTTGTGGGAACATCTCTGTAAGTTTTTATTTAAACAGGAATCAGCTGGTTGGGAAGCCAGGGCAGATCACTGGAGGTCAGGAGTTTGAGACCAGCCTAGCCAACATGGCGAAACCCTTCTCTACAAAAACACACAAGAAATTTAGCAGCACGTGGTGGCGCATGCCTGAAATCCCAGTTACTTGAGAGTCTGAGGCACAAGAATTACTTGAATCCAGGAGGTGGAGGTTGTGGTGAGCTAAGACCGCATTCCATCCTGGGCGAGTGAGACTTCACCTAAAAAAATCAAAAAACACAAAAACAGAAATCAAACAGCTTTGATGATTAAAGTAACACAGACCAACAACAATAATTGAAAAATCATTTAAAAATAGCACTATGTAAAATATAATTTTAAAATAGCACTATTATTACTACTTATACATATGTATATACACATATACATCACATATTTCTTGTGTATATTAAAATTATTTACTCTATCATAGGTAAGTTATTTCAATTTTTATTTTTTTTTTATTTAATAAGGATATTTGTCTCAATTAGTTCAGCTTAAGAAAACACCTATTCAATTTGGACATCTATTTGTCCAGCACAAGCTTTTCTGCTAAGCAACAATTTTCCAGCTGCATAAAGGCATTTTTAACTGCATTTGTCACAAGTACTTCAAATCTAATTTGTTCTAAACAGGGTTTACCTTCATGATACTTCACAAAAATGATTTCAAATTATTGCTCATATGATTTATTGATATCCTATTAGTCTACAAGCAAGACATTTTACAATCCTCAAAATTTTCCCTTCCGTCAATTGGCTATGTCTGACTGAGAAAGGTTATTGCATCTATGTCATGAATACTTTGAAATCCAATTTCCTTTGTTCACTCGCCCTGGTGAATTAGAAAAGATTTATATCACTAATTTATTATTTTTCATATTTTCTCTAAATATCAATGAAATTAGGCTAATTGATTTTTCTATTTTCAATTCTATCACATTTTTATTCCATCCGCCAATTTCAGTGCATCTTTCACTTTCACTCCATTAACCAAAACATAGATGTCTCCTATCTACATCCTTAGAGTTCTTATCTATTGCACTCTAAAATAAGATTTCTCGTAATAGGCTAGGAAGCCTAGTATTATCTCGAACACTCCAAACCCTTTAGCTTCATATTGTCACTCCTTTTTCCATTCCTTCCCATATGTATGCTTATGCAATATTCAGCTAATTGCACTTTACCTAATTTAATCATTGTTTGTGGCTTTATTCCTTAGCTTGTGCTCCCCCTTTGACCAAAATCTCCTTTCCCTCTCTTCTTATTCCATCTGGCTACAGGATACCTACCCTCTGAGACTAACTTGTAAATATATTTTCTTCCCAGCATACTTTCCAAATCACTTCAGGTTGCAATAAATACATTTTCTATATGTTCAAATGGAATCTTAATGTTACAGGTGGAGCTGTTCGATGTGTTATTTAATAAATCACAATGCAATTTTAAGTACCATTGGACCATTTTTTCTCATAATTTATTGATATTTGTAGACTCTTATTACTTGTTGTCCTTAGCAGTCTACTTTGAATCAGTTACAAGGGCACAAATATCACTTTAAAGTACCTTTAAATTACATCTTTTAAAATTCATAAGACAAGCATAAAGCAGTCCTTATGCTTTTCCTCATCCATGTTTTTAAGAGTTCTGACATTTTCAGAAAGTGTTTCCTGAAAAAGAAAGGTGAGATGGTGTTTAATAAGAAAAGAAAATGCAAGCTTATGAAAGATGAAAACTTTGTGCCATTAGATGATAACCTCTTTATTTTTAGCTTTCTGTTGAGCACACAGGCAAGCTCTCATGTACATTAATGTATCTTTGAAAGTGTATCTACTTTTTCTAGAAGAAACACATTCCTTGATAAAATTCAATCTATTGTAATCCCAGCTACTTAGGAGGCTGAAGCAGGAGAACTGCTTGAACCCAGGAGGCGGATATTGTGGTGAGCCGAGATAATGCCATTGCACTCCAGCTTGGGCAACAAGAGCAAAACTCCATCTCAAAAAAAAAAAAGAAAAATAGAAAAATCCAGTCTACTAATCACAGTCTAATGTATATAAAATTTCCTTACATCTGACTCTCAAGCCACCTCAAAATCCTGAGACGATTACAGAAAGTTTTACATATGTATGACCTTATTGAATTTATAGCATAAACATTTAATCGTTAAATTGCAAAGTGCATCATAAAAAGAAGCCTAAGAAATTAAAGTCTTTTTTGTTCGTATATCATGCCTTGTTTAGCATAATTTTATGTTAAAATTTACTAAACTAAGATCATGGCTCATTAAAATTTAACCAATAACCAAACTATTATTTAAAATGAAAATTTAACAAGCATGATTTTATCTTAGGGTGGATGAAGTGTAAGAGCTTTACCAAATAATTTTAGTTGTCGGGTAGTTTAAGTTTAGTTATGTTATTGAATATAGGATATACACAAGTGTGTTACACTATTGGACAGGACTTGTAAGAGTCTGAGATCTCTTTAGTAACCTGTTGCTCAAGGAGACTTGCATTTCAGTCTTCTAAAGGCCATAGCAATGTTTTATGAGTTTCCTATGCTGAATCACACTGAGCCTATGAGAACAAATATGGAATTTATTAACATATAGCTATTATTCCTCAGTATATCTAGACTGTTGCTGTGTTAGATTTCTGAAGGACCAACTATCTCAGACAGTATCTTCATATCTCATTTATTTCATGGTTGACAAATCCACATTTCCAAATTGCAGTCAGTCTACAATGGAAAAGACCTGCAGTCTATGAGATACACATGACCAACTGGATTTGTTTTTTTAAGAACATTCAAATGTTAAAATGAGTTACTGAATAATATCACAAAACATATTTTTTTTTCACCTAAGTCACTTATTGTGGCAGTAATGTAATGAAGCACGTCGATTTATGACAATTTTTGGTAACGACATATGAATTTCACATTGAGTGTCTTGCTCAATTAAATGCTTCCATGAAGGTGACTAAGTCATATTTTTTAACATCTGAAAACCTATAGCTTCTGATGACTAGTTATTATAATTACTATTTTTAGATTTATTTGGTGCCTTTTAAAATGACAATGTGATAGACATGAAAGACTCCAATCTTTCATAGTGCCACAAAAGATAAAATAAAAATATTTAATATCCCAAATGGCTGTATGTTATATAAAAATATTAATAACTTATTAGTAAATAATTCTGTTTTACACTCAAATATTTTGAAAATCTGTTGATACCTGTGTTTCCAAAGATTACATTTTTCAGACTGGACTTGTAGAAATCTGAGATCCTTTCAACAACCTGACACTCAAGGATATTGTGTTATCAAAAAGTCATTCTCAGGTTGAATATACATATTGATTAAAAATATATATATTTTATATATATATATATATACACACACACACACACCAATTAGTCTTCTATATTTTCAGGGAGAATATTATTTCGTTTATATAAGGATAAATTATTTAGCCTAAATTATATGATCACTCAATGTCGAGGATGTGGTCAATAATTTTGTTTTATTGTTTAAAGAAAATCTTCCCAAATCATATAGAGTGAAAAATGGCATATATATAGCAGCATATGAAAAACACTAAATTAAAAATGAGAAAGTAATACAGGAGAGATTAGATTTGATAGACCTGGGTGAGATGATGTTGTCTCTTTAGGATGACCTCCACATTCTTTCTCACTGTTGCCATTAGTAGGTGAGTTTGAGTATTCATAAAACTTTTTGTGGTATAACTGACCCTCCATGCATTTGCCATTTTGTACAACAACCTAAACTTGGTTCTTTTTGCTACAGATATTACTAAAATTTCGTTACTAATTATGTAGAAGAGAATAAATGCATCTGTGAAAAAGCCTTTTAAATAAGCCTTTTAGTGTAGTTATTGAAGCATTAACCACTTCCAGTTTCCCACTCACAATCTATTTGACTTTAGCAAATTATTTACCCATCCCATGTCGCAGTTTCCTCATCTGCGATATAAGCTAATACACGCCTAACTCATCGATTTTTATAAATATTTAGTGATTTCTTATTTTTACAGTTTTCCAGGTTTTTTTTTTTTCTTTTTTTTTTTTTTTTTTTTTTTTTTTTGAGACGGAGTCTCCCTCTGTGGCCCAGACTGGAGTGCAGTGGCACATTCTCGGCTCACTGCAAGCTCCGCCTCCCAGGTTCAAGCCATTCTCCTGCCTCAGCATCCCGAGTAGTTGGGACTACAGGCGCCCGCCACCACTCTCGGCTAATTTTTTTATATTTTTAGTAGACGCGAGGTTTCACTGTGTTAGCCAGGATGGTCTTGATCTCCTGACCTCGTAATCCGCCCGCCTCAGCCTCCCAAAGTGCTGGGATTATAGGCGTGAGCCACCGCACTCGGCCAGTTTTCCAGTTTTTATGCACACAGAAATGTCAGGGTTTTCATTATTCCTGCTGAAGGTATTTTGTCAAACATCGAGATCATGGGTTCTTGGAGTTCATGGAATCTGTGTGTGAAATTCAGGGATTTTGAGATCTTGCATGGAAACAACACATCTTTGAAATTTCAGATTATTTTCATTTGATATATCTTGTGCAGATACCTCAAAATGCCATTTATAGTTATCTTTACTGCAAAATCATAATAATTATTTTGATCAACAAAACATTAGTGATTACCATCTTCCTCTATGCCATAAAACTGGCCATCTATTGAGCTATATTGGTCCTGGCAATAGTCGTTAGGCCACAAAACACTCAAATTCAGAGTTCTCCACTTCTGATCCAGACAAGAAGTTACTTTCCATCATTGCCCATTCACAATCATTTGCTGATCAATATGTGAAAGACAGTTAACAACCAGCCTAGAGTTTAATGTTCAGCCATTACATTTGTTACACTAATCCTTCTTGAAACACAAAATTTAACTTGCCTGGACTTAAATGCTTGCTTATTTATTGTGTCATGAGAAGCATATATATGTTACAATTTATAAAATACTGTAATAATTGTCAATATATTTCATGTTTATTGTAATACTAGGTATTTCTATGTAATTTATGCATTTAAACACATATTTTGATGGGTGGTTTGTGGAATTGAACATTGTACAAGTGGGCCATGGCACACACATGTGCACACACACACACATTTAACTTTCAGACTCTACCTGCTAAGTTGTTTGTAAAAGCTCAAAGGACAATTTTCTCATAAAACTTTCATGGTTTTCTCCAAACATAATTACAGTAACTACTATATATGAAGTGACTTACTTTATGTCAGGCAGGCACTTTATATATACCATTCTAGTAAGTCCATACAGAAAATCTGCAGGCTATTTGTTTTAATCCTCAGTTTACAAATACAGTCCATAGAATTTCAATAAATACTCAAGACTAACCAGACCACTACAGGTTGAATTAAAATTACAAATTATAACTTTAAAGCAATATTAGATATATTTCTGTTTTATTTATCTGTCACTCTTTTGTCCTTATTGCTTCTAGTACATTCTAAGGCTTTATATAATTGATATCAGCCTTTCTTGTGGCAAATGGTGCAAAGATTTATACATAGTGGGTACTCACTACATATTTTCTTGACAAATCAAGGCATTTTAACTCAGAGAGGGGAAGTGGAGACCAAGGGAAGTAACAAAAATAACAAAATATTAAAAAACTTGGCTGGGCACGGTGGCTCACAACTGTAATCCTGGCACTTTGGGAGACCAAGGTGGGTGGATCACAAGGTCAGTAATTCGAGACCAGCCTGGCCAATATGGTGAAACCCTATATCTACTAAAAATACAAAAATTAGCCATGCATGGTGGTGGGCGCCTGTAGTCCCAGTTACTCAGGAGGCTGAGGCAGGAGAATCACTTGAACCTGGGAGGCAGAGGTTGCAGTGAGCCAAGATCGTGCCACTGCACTCCAGTCTGGATGACAGAGTGAGACCCCATCTCAAAAAAAACAAAGCAAAGCAAAACAAAACAAAACAAACAACAACAACAAAAACCTCATAAACTCACACATTAAATATTCAGAGATTTGAGTCTTTTTCTTTGTTAATTCCTATAGATAATACTGACTTTTGCAAGTTAAATTTTTTTGTCTTGGGTTTTGCTTTTTCAATTTGTAAGACCTTAGAGAGTCATTTAAAAAATAGGGCTAAGCCTCTACCTACTCATTTCTTAATAATAGTATTTCATTTCCTAAAGAAAATCAAGTGTGTTTTGTTCACTGTGTAAAAATACATAACACCAAAATACTTTGATAAAATGAGTTATTGTATTTGTAGATTTCATTTACTCTCTAAATTGATTTTTCTTTGTAGAACCTCCTAAACCATTTAATCACAATGATATTAATATTAATGTTATATTAACCATTTTCCCCCAAGAAGTGATTTCTAAATTGCTCCAGAGCACACAAATATTCTTTCCCCCCATGTTTTCTTTAAAGGAAACATATGTCTAAGAGATTAAGTGAGGTTACAAAGCTCACACAGTCTTACAGACCTTGATGTTAGGAATCAGATGTTTAGTCTTCCTGGCATTAATAGCATATAATTGTGATAATAGCATTATTCATTGATTTCTTTGTTTTGAAACAGTTACTGTACTGAACACTTTAACACAAATCACTTCAATTAAGCTTGGCATAAAAACAACAACAGCAACAACAACAAAAAAACGTTGCTTTATTATTTATTAAGTTTTTTCTATTAGGAAACTAAACAATCAATAATTTTAGAATATTGCTCTAGTTTATAGAGTCCGTAATAGAGTCTTGATTGGAAACTCTAAGTATTGTCTTTTGTAGGTGTGTGTTTTTAGCCATTAATCTGTGTGTTTCCTAGGAAATAGACCAATGTTTATTGCCATCCTGCCCCATGCTGGGTCTCTGTTACATCTTTCATGAAAAACCTGTTCATCATTTATTTCTCATGAAAAATCATGGTATATTTCCTTATTATTTATTTCTCTGTCCCCTGGGGCATTTCTTATAATAATAATTGTTAACCATTTATTAATTGTCAGTCACTCTTGTTGACACTGGGAACCAAACAATGTGTAAAATTAAACTCTTTTTTCATATAATTTACATTTTAGAGTTTTCCTCTTTGACTAATGGATCTTTTAAAAGAACTTTGCTTTCCTAGAGTACAGTCACTAATTTCTAATTTGGTTTCATTGTAACCTAATTAGAGATATACACTCTATAGAGATAATACACTCTATAAATTGTTAATCTATTTAAACTTATCTACATTAGGTTTATGTACAGTAAAGGGTCTACCATGGTGAATATATACAAACACTGGAAAACAATGTTGACTCTGCAGTTTTCTAGAAATATTGATTAGTCCAAAGTGTTATTTGGATCTATGTCTTTATTATTGTTTTCTTATTATTTCCCCAGTGGTTGTATCAATTACTAAGAAACTGGTATATAATCTTTTTCTATAATTGTGAATTTATTTATCCATTCTTCTTTTTAATTCTGTCAGATTTGCTTCAAATATCTTGAGGCTCTCTTATTAGGTATATACATTATAAATGATATTATTTTTCTGATAAATTTTTCTATCACTGTGCATAATACTCTTTTTATTAAAGTCCTTTTTATGTTAATATATCTTCTCCAAGCTACATGTGCTCATTTTTCATTTGAATTATTTAATTATTCAATTTAATTATTTAATTATTACCTTTTTTTTTAATATTCAAAGTGGATCCTTGTAGACGATAAGTTAGATCTGGCTTTTAAAAAATTCAGTTTGTCAGTCTAACATCTTTTCCTTTAGTCCTTCCAATCTGTTTCTCACTAGTATAATTTCCACCCAGCCTGAGAAATTTCCTTTATAATTTCATGTAGAACATAACTATTGTTCTCTTGATTTTTTGTTCACCTGCATATGTCTACTTCACATTCTAATGAAGGTTATGTTCAATGGGTATAGAATACTAAACTGACAGGTGTTTTATTATGTCTTCTTTTCTTTTTTATTCTTTTTTTTTTCTTTCTCTCTCTCTGAAATTTGAAAATGTTGCTCCACTGTGTTCTAGTCATGGTTTCTGACAGTCCATTCAAACTATAACTTATTTATGTATAATGTTTTGTTTTTGTCTAGTGCTGTGAAGACTTTTTCTATTTGCTTTTTAACAATTTGATTTAATGGATCTAGGTATAGTTTTCTTAGATCTTATGTTGCAGAATTTTGCTCCTTAGTTCAGCTAAAACCTAGGTTCTTGTCACATGACCAGGAAAATTTAGGAATGCAGATACATTGAAGGGTGAGTAGAGCAGAGCTTTATAGGGCAAAAAGAAAAAATAAAACTTTCAGCAAAGCTAGAGGGGTTCCTGCTAACCGGTCCTCACCTCGCAGATTTATTGCCAGGTTACCACAGGAGCTCAAGAGAGCAGGCTCCTCCCCTGCATAAGGCATGACTTCCGCATGGCTCCACTCACTTCCTCCAGTGAGTGTTGGGCTCCAGTCCGCTGTGGGCATGCCCAGACAAGCCCTGGGAAGTTTCCCTCATCTGCACAAAAGCATCTGATGTAAACACTTGTGTGGCAGGTCGGAAATTCTCCGGGGACACCTTTTTATCTGCCTAGGCATTTGACGGTCTCATTCCTCCCTCTAAAGAAATACCTCTAACTGTTATTAGAATAAGGATAACGATAAGGATGAAGACCAATCTTAATTGCTTCCTGCTGACAGGGAAGCTGTTTTGGGAAAACGGTAGTCAGATTTCCCTCAGAAGCCTATCTCAGGGTTCCCAGTAAAAAAAAGGCCATCATCCAAAGCTCCAGTTGTAGTTTGTTTGGAGTCTGATGGCCTAAAAGTGAGAAGAGACAAACAGGTTATTAGAAAATATGTATCAAAATGAAACAAGGAGTGGGTAAGGACAACTTGAAAGTCCAGAGACCTTTTACCAGTTTGTACAGGGAGAGAGAGGTCAAAAGCCCAATGGGTTAAAAAAAAAATTTTTTTTTTACCCTTTTGCTGGCATGTCAGGTTTCTGCATTCCCTTCCCCTAAACCTAATCCTACGTCAATTAGTCTACAGTTTGAGAAATTAACTCCTTCCAGTTTGAAGGATGCATCTGAGGGAAGTGTCCCATGATACGTGACACCATTAGCTACCTATCAGGGAAGAAAGGACAGAGGAAGAAAAAGGAAAAAAGAAGGTATTTTTTTCAGAAGGGTCCCAGGGGTTCAGAATGTGTTCTAAAAGGGTGCAGACTAAAGATGAATGGCTACTCATCTAGAAATAGGGGAGCATGTGTGCCTGGTTCCTTTCTTTAACTAGCAAATACCCAGGGTGTGTGAGGGAGAGAAAGTGAGTTGTTCCTCTTTCTTTCCCCTGTCCTTCTATTACTGAGTCCCAGCAACTGTGACAGGGTGCCACCCATGGGTGTCAAAGTGGCTTTCATCTATGTTAACATGGGGCCTAGGGGATGGGAATAACTGCTCTTTCATATGTACTCCCTATCTCCCCTGCTGGCAATAGCCTTTGAATTCTCTAAACTTCATTTATGCCATGGATACTAGCATGACTTTTATCCATGAAACAGGAAGCTTGGCTTAATCAGCAGGAATCAGTCATGCTCACCTGTGCTGTACCTTTTGACTTTCACTATTGTCTGTCTTCTGGATCCCTAAGATCCAGTTTTCTTAGGCCTTTGATATAAACTTGGAAATGACTTTGGGACCAAAATTGTGTCTCAGCATGGAAGTTGCATAGACTCCTTATCACAAGCTGTAATGCTAAAGTGAAGCTGTGGAATTGAGTTCTCCTCCAACAAAGGAAAGAAAAGGATGTCTTGTGACACACCCAGATAACTGGTGGCTATAGTTATGCTTGTTAAGATTTGGGTGCATGGGGTGTTGCTTTGGTTAGCTCCCTTTCCCAAAAAGGAAACCTCCGGGTGATGGGCATCCTATTTATTCCCATCAGCTGGCAGGATTTGCAGGATAATTGTTCAGAACTAAAATATTGATCCAGATTTCTATATTACTCATCCCCTTTTGTCCTTTCTGAGCTGCAACCAGAGATGGTTGGCTGGTTCACAGGAATAAGCAAGGTTAGTCTAAAATGTAGGCAAAAACTTAAAAACAAATAATAAGTCTAGAAACTAATGATGGTAAGTTTTCAATCATAATTTATCTCTGTCTTGTCCTCATTTCTGTTAAAAACAAATCATAATAAGAGTATATTGCTTGCAAAATAGACTTTAATCTTATACTTGGCTTGATTACTTGCACAAACTGTAGCAAAAACAATTATTTCTACCTAAGCCCTTTAGACTGGCTATCATGAAAATCTGTTTCACAAAGAATCTCAGATAAGACCATTTAAAGCTGAGCCCAGCCTAGGTTTTTATTCTTATGTAACTGTGAATTGGGTAAACTCCTCTCTTCTTGAGGTCCCAAGAGCATATGATGTCTGAGCCTGTTGGAAAGTGATATTCTTTACTCACTGCAGGTTAAGAATCCTGTATATAGACTGTGTAGACAAGCATTTGACGCCAGTTTTCCCAAGGAGTTCTCATCAGCTCTGCAAGTTGCGCTTGACTCCTTAAAGAGCACACATTTCCAATCAAAGCCTCGCAAAATAACCAGTTGCTCCAGTTGCATTCTTAATGCAGTGATGCAAATGACTATATTGCCATAAGTTAAGAATATGCAATACTGGTTTCCAAATTCTAGACAAGCCAAGCAGAGAGAGACAAATATGCTCCAAATTTTGTTTGCAGGAGTACAACTTACTCAACTATTAAAGGCCATAAACAGTTCAAAATAAGTTTCCTGGACTCTGAAAAACAAAACAATGATCAGCAATATTCCAAGCAAAAGTTAAAAAGATTATTTAAGTTTTCTATTAGTTCAGTCCACTCAGTTAACTCTTGCTTGATATCCATGAACATTTCAATTTTCATGAGTCCTGTTTTTCCTTTATTCCAATGTCACAATCTCCAAAGTCATCAGAAACTTGCATTTGAGAACACCTGTCAAAGTTCCATAACTGATTATAAACCATTGTTTGAAGAGGATCAAAACAAGACAACAATGGTTTGTGAGTACAAAATGTCTAGGGTAGTTGCATTCAGAAACATGATTGACAAATACATTTGGTTATCTCCATGGTTTAAAATAACATAATAGTTATAATTATGATTGATAGCACATGCTCAAACATTAGAATTTTATAAATCCCATAAATTTTGGAACATATATTAGTATTACTCTCAAAAATACAACGTAAAAAAGATTGAACACCATTTTGTCAATCCCATGTACTGAAAACATATCAGATAATCCTGTTTCCCTTTTTTTTTTTTTTTTGATTCTGCATGTGTCTTCTGTAGCATCCAAAAGTCTGGTGTCAAGAAAGACAATTTTGAAACTGAAGTTTGATCTTGGAAAGCCTGTTAAGTACGTTAGTGATTTAAAATACTTGATGTTATGAAATAGAATTCCAGATTACCATAAGTTATTTACTTTGCCAAAATGATGACTCAGAAATTTTAAAAGCAAAAACCTGTTATAGCTCTTTACAAATTTTGCTGAAGAGTAGCTTAGTACTTTAACAGTACCTTGTTGTGCTTTTATTTCAAAGCTGAATTTACAGAAAAACCATACGGCATCCTTTGAATTTAGTCAATATGTTCACACATGGAATTTCCTTTGCAAGGTTAACTTTTAGCTTTTACAATCCTTCATAACTTGTTTGAACTTTTACTGTTATCTTACTTAATTCAAAATAACCATTTAATCTGAGGCAAAATTTTACATTTCTATGCCTTCTTATAATCTTGTACTAAAAACACATTTCACTGTCCTTACCTAACTGAAATGTAAATATATTTTTAGTAGTCTCAATTACATGTTATAATGGTAACTCCTAGTACTTGTTACCTTTAAAGTAAAACCTGGTAAGTTTTTTAAATTATGTGCTAGGTGCAGTCAAGGTTTGACTTCTTCCAGCACAATTAAGGGCATGGTTAGTAACATATGTCCCCAGACCTTACCAGTTGTGAAGCCAGCAAATTGAATCAGTTTCAAAAAGCATTTTGTAACCTTAAAACATTTAGCAAACCTAGTACCTGACCAGTACAATTTAGTCCACCTATTTACATTTTGATGGCATCTGCATTTTACCAAATAATCTTTTAGGCTGTTTTTATTTCTCAAAGGTTAAAGTCACGAGAACCAAAAGCTACCACAGCTTTTATATTTCCATTAACAAATATTTGATCCAAGTGCTTATTTTTCTTTAGGCCAATGAATTAGTACTATTTTTATAAACATCACAAACAAACACATATATAACTACATAGCCAGGCAGAAGAAAACTCAGCAGCCACAAAATTTTTCATTTGCCAGTCTCTGAATTGGATTACAGTCTTCTAGCTGGATCCTTTTAGGGTACGAAAACATGCTGCTTCTAGGGCATAATACACAGCCATAATTGGGACCCAAAAACAGATTTTGAGAGGGATGTATCTGCTTTTAGTTCCTGGGGTTCTATGATGAAAACAGATTTCTTCCCAAAATTGGGTCAGTAGTGCCTTCTGTTTTTCCCAAGAAGTCCCATGTCCCCCAGAACTTTCTTAGTCTCATGCATCCATCGAATGCCAAGAGAAAATGGAGAAAAGAATTCAGCCGATTGAGAAAAACACCCCTTTTCCAGCAAAACAAAATCCAAGGGAGGGTGGGAAATAAATAAAGGCCTTTTAAATATGACTATAACTTGGATGTACACTTTTAATTAAGCTGAGTGCTCTTTAATTTTTAAAAAGCCCTTATTATCTTATTTTAGTTATGCCAAGCAGTCGGTATTTCTGGCTTTCAAACTTTCCTAAAGGCTAAAGGAAAGAAAAATCCAAAGCTGTTGAGGAGAAAAGAACAAATAAATTGCAAAGGTCATCCAGATATCAAACCAGAAAAGGTTTATTGCCTAAGCTACCACTGAACTCAGTTGCCATTGTAAAATGGTGGAAGCTAACAAAACGTTGTCATTGTGTCCGGAATTGGTGGGTTCTTGGTCTCACTGACTTCAAGAATGAAGTCACGGACTCTCACGGTGAGTGTTACAGTTCTTAAAGACAGTATGTCTGGAGTTTGTTCCTTCAGATGTTCAGTTGTGTCTGGAACTTCTTCCTTCTGGTGGGTTCGTGGTCTTGCTGACAGGAGTGAATTTGCAGACCTTCGTGGTGAGCATTACAGCTCTTAAACGCAGCGTGTCTGGAGTTGTTGGTTCTTCCCAGTGGGTTCGTGGTCTTGTTGGCTTCAGGAGTGAAGCTGCAGATATTTGTAGTGAGTGTTACAGCTCATAATGGCAGCGTGGACCCAAAGAGCTAGCAGAAGCAAGACTTATTACAAAGAGCAAAAGAATAAAGCTTCCACAGTGTGAAGGGGAACCCTAGTGGCTTGCCACAGGCTGGCTTGGGCAGTCTGCTTTTATTCCCTTATCTGGCCCCACCCACATCCTGCTGATTGGTCTATTTTACAGAGAGCTGATTGGCCCGTTTCACAGAGAGTTGATTGGTCCATTTTGACAGAGTGCTGATTGGTGTGTTTACAATCCCTGAGCTAGACACAGTGCTAGACAGAAGGTTCTCCAAGTCCCCACTAGATTAGCTAGACACAGAGCACTGATTGGTGTATTTACAAACCTTGAGCTAGACACAGAGTGCTGATTGGTGCATTTACAATCCCTTAGCTAGACATAAAGGTTCTCCAAGTCCCCACTAGGTTAGCTACATATTAATTAATCAGAGTACTGATTGGTATATTTACAAACCCTGAGCTAGACACAAAGTGCTGATTGGTGTGTTTACAATCCCTTAGCTAGACTTAAAGGTTCTCTCCAAGTCCCCACTAGACTCAGGAGCCCAGCTGGCTTCACCCAGTAGATCCTGCACCAGGGCTGCAGGTGGAGCTGTCCACCAGTCCCACACTGTGCACTCACACTCCTCATCCCCTTGGAAGCAGCTGAGGACTGGCCAGAACTTGAGCACAGCGCTGGCAGGCTGGCACTGCTGGGGGACCCAGTACACCCATCACAGCTGCTGGTCCAGGTGGTAAGCCCCTCACTGCCCTGGGCCGCTCCCAGTGCGGGCCCGCTGAGCCCTCCCGCGGGTGGGCTGGAACTCGCGCTGGCCTGGAGGTGCAGGGCCCCAGTTCCTGCCCTTGCCTCTCCCTCCACACCTCCCCACAAGCAGAGGGAGATGGCTCTGGCCTCCGCCAGCCCAGAGAGGAGCTCCCACAGTGCAGTGGTAGGCTGAAAGGCTCCTCAAGCACCACCAGAGTGGATGCCCAGGTCCAGGAGGGGCCAAGAGTGAGGGCTGCTGACACATTGTCACCTCTCACCATGAGGTTACCGGTCACACTTTCAAAGATGTAAAACAAATGGAGACCTGCAGCAAAGCTTGCTACTGATCATACAGAATGCAAAGCACACTAGATTGGCTACAGATTGAAACCAACCTCATGAATCATTTTTAATAATTAAAACTTTACAGATAATATAAACAGTGATCCTTATAATTCCTGACCTAGTAAAATGTCTTCTAAAAGGAAAAAAAATAAAAACTCTCACTTAAAAGTTAACTGCTGGCAGAGTAGAGAAAGGCAGAAAAATTTAAAGTTCATGGTTGGAAAGATGCCTGCAGGAAGAACATCTTATTCTTATGGAAATGGGTTCCTCCAACAGGGTGAGGAACTTAAGAGGGGAGAAGGGAGCCTCTGATTCACCTGTCTATCCCTTAAAAACAGTAAAAGGCTGACATTCCCGACCCCTGGAAGTGACGGGAGTGGAGAGGAGGGAGGCATAGTTTCCCCTACCCTCAGAAAAAGCCCAAGGACACAAAGGCTTAGAAGCAAAAGGAAAAAAAGGGGCGTTTTGGTTCACATCTTACTCACCATTTCTCAAGCCCCTTGTTTGGGTGCCAAAATAGTTCAACTAATACTTGGGTCCTTTTCACATGACCAGGAACATTTAGGCACATGGGCACACTGAAGGGTGAGTAAAGCAGGGTTCTATTGGGCAAAAAGGAAAACAAACACCAACAAAAAACTATTAGCAAAGCGAGAGGGGTTCCTGCTAAAAAGCACCACCTCACATATTGATTCCCAGGTCACCACAGAGGCTGAAGAAGGCAGACTCCTCCCCTGTTCGAGGCATGAATTCCTCATGGCTCCCTGCCACCTTGCCCCAGTGAACATGTCAGGCTCCAGTCCACTGTGGGCATGCCCAGACAAGCCCTGGGCAGGTTCCCTCATCTGCACAAACACATCTAATGTAAACATTTGTGGGGCAGGTCGGAAATTCTCTAGGGACCCCTTTTTATCTGCCTAGCCATTATGATGTCTCACTTATGCTATTTGGAATTTGCTGAGCTTCTTTCATTCATAAGTGTATGTCATTGACTGTACTGCAGATTTTGAAACTCTTTGGGCATTTGGAAGTATTCCCCAGTTTTACCTTTGGTTACTGAAATTGCACATATGTTAGACCTTTGAATATTGTCCTTCACGTTTTGAGGTTTTCTTATTTTTCTATTTCAAAGTATCTCTTTAGTCTCATTCGTTGTTCTGTGTTCTTTATATTGGGGAATTTCTACTGATCTATTAATTTGTTTACATTATGACCGTTTTCTTTGTATTCAAAGTGGATTCCTTGTAGGCAGTAAGAAGTTAGATCTGGCTTCTTGGACATACTATTTTATATTCAACTTTTTTTTTTTTTTTTTTTTGCTCTTGAACTTAATAAATTTTTAATTTCAGATATTTTAATTTTCATTGAAAAAATTTCCATTTGTTTCCTTTGTAACATTCCTTTGTCTCTACTGATACTTACTACCTGTAGGGCTCTTTATCCCTAATCCTCCTCCTGAATCTCGTTTCTCTCTCTAGCCCACAGAATGTCCATTAATTATTTTTGTTTTTGTTTTTCTCCTAGCCAAATAGACAGCAGAGTGTCTAGTGAGATTTGTAGTCACCTGTGCTTTTCCACTGTGTGAATGGGAAAAAATATCCCAAGGAAAAAAGAAATAATGAAAATCACTTTAATGACAGTTCCTATTTCAAATTTTGATTTCTCTTTAAAAAAAAATCTGACTTGTTTATTTTCAGAATTTTCAATTAGGGTATTTTTAAGTTACTTTTTTTTTTTTTTTTTTTTTACTCTAAAAAATGTATCCAAAGTTCCCCATCTCTTTTAAAACAAAACTACAAAAATTAGCCAGGTATGGCAACAGGCACCTGTAATCCCAGCTACCCAGCAGGCTGAAGCAGGAGAATTGCTTGAACCCAGGTAGCAGAGGTTGCAGTGAGCCAAGATCACACCACTGCACTCGGGCCAGGGCGACAGACTCAAAATAAAAAAAAAAAAAAAAAAAAAAAAAAAATGGTATCCAAAGTTTATAGTTGCAACGAGTAGGATGGATGGACTATGGGGATCTTTCGCTGCCAAAGATTAACCAGAATTTCCGGGTTATATTTTTACTTTTGTTTTTATTTTTTAAGATTAACTTTAAAATAACTTTGTTAGGTCTTCTTTCTGATATTCCACTTACTATAAATAAGAATTTTATTCAAAAAATATATTAATTTGAATAGACAGGTTTAGAATATTTGTTATTTAGTGTTCATATAAACAAATATAGATTTTATTTAGTCTTCTTGTCCTATTATACACTACTATTTATTGTTTTCTTCCTTCCATTTTGTTGCAATAATGAAACAGATTGTTATCTATTATTTACTCTCTAAGTACTTTGCTGGTATAAGGAAAGGTTATAAACTTTGTATAAATACTTAGTGATTTCTTAAACTTTATTTTTTTTAAGACATAGAATTATGCCATTTAAATTAATTTGTATCAGGTGTTCCAAGTTTTAACAACTTAGTTGCTTTTATTTCATATAATTTCATGACTAAGTTAATAAAATTGGGACATTTCATACAATTTTATTTTATCTTTAAATATTATACTGAGCTTTGTAGCATCTGTTGAAATAATTAACGACATTATCTTAACGTTTTTCGGAGGTAATTTTTTTTTTTTTTTTTTGAGAGGGAGTCTGGCTCTGTCGTCCAGGCTGGAGTGCAGTGGCCGGATCTCAGCTCACTGCAAGCTCCGCCTCCCGGGTTTACGCCATTCTCCTGCCTCAGCCTCCCGAGTAGCTGGGACTACAGGCGCCCGCCGCCTCGCCCGGCTAGTTTTTTGTATTTTTAGTAGAGACGGGGTTTCACCGTGTTCGCCAGGATGGTCTCGATCTCCTGACCTCGTGATCCGCCCGTCTCGGCCTCCCAAAGTGCTGGGATTACAGGCTTGAGCCACCGCGCCCGGCCGCGGAGGTAATATTCATACAAGAGATTTCTCTTCATTGATGCACTCTCTCACATGAAGAGAGAATGCTCTATCTCTATTACTGATGCTTCCTCAGTGTAACACTTTATTACCTATCCATTCCTGATTTCATTCTATTCATGATGCATAGATGAGTTAATGTTAATTGATAAGTTGAGGAAGACAAATTCTTTATAAAGACTACAACCCTCTGTTTCATTTTTCTTTGGAACTAAGAGATTCTCAAAAGCCATATGCACAGCTGTTTCCTCTGGCCTATAGTAAAACAGCTTTTTCCTGAGAAAGAATCTGTTTAGACAGAAGACACTTGAACAATTCTGGAATCTAGCATTTTAAGCTCCCTTCCCAAATTTAGTTTAACTTTACTGGTTTGTTATCCAGTTTCTCATTTGATTAAGAACTTGGGCATACAAGAGTGTGTTATTTATCAACCCCCTTGGTACACCAGCATTTTATTGCTCTTAATTTAATTGGGTATACTATCAATCAAGTGAGTTTTACTTAATCGTATATGAGATATTCTAATATTTTTAGTAATTGTCAGCAAATTTTATTGTGTTTTCTTAGAATCAAAATATAAATCTTTTGTTACTTTAAATTTTGAAGCATTTTTATTGCCTTTACTGGTTATTCTTTGAGCATTTGCCAATGTAATTGAGTGATTCCGTTTTCCTAATTTTGAATCAATTCAGATTTTTATAAATTATATGTAAATATCTCTGAGAAGTTGCAAGTAGCCAACTTTCACACTCACATGGGATGTGTAAAATAGAAAACTATACTATGCGCCCACTGTGAATATATACTAGAATAATACATTCAATCTTATCTGACAAAGAAATTTTAATTAGTATTATAAATATTTGCTATAATGGTGGCTACAGGTTTTTTTTTTTTTTTTTTTTTTTTGACTCATTAGTAACACCGATATGTTTCACATGTTAAAGTCTGAGTCAATTTGAAAATCACGTTAGTTACAACTCTCACTGATAATAAATGCTATTTTGGTTTGGCATTTTTTCATTCTTTCAAATTAAGGCAATGAAAACTAAAAATCAAAGCATTTGATGTGCTGAAATTACTCTAAAATGTGCATAGTGATTTAAAATCATTGAAAGGCTTTACATTTTATGGGTACTCTGCTGTGAGATTTAGAGCACTTTGATAATTTTAAATTACTCTTCACTACACAAAGCAATTTAAATTTATTGGAAACAAAATCTGGAAGAGTTCAAATTCTGGGCAATGTCGTACATATTGCTTGAAAATTACGAAGAGCACTTAAGCAATTTTTATGCGCACTTCATTTAAAGGTGATCCAAGCTTTAGTGAGGAATGATATAGAAACATTTGGAAGTACTAGAATCACTCTAGCTTCAATTCTAATTCAGAAAATGTTAAGTTTTCTGATAAATACATTTATTTGATATTATTTAACTCTTCAAATATTCATAACATGATCTTTAAAATATAAACATATATTTAAAAATATTTTTGTAATGATCTTATTTTTCATTCTTTTTACAATTCATTTCAGGGAAATTGGTGAAGCTCTACTGATTATAATTTGAAAAATTCAGACCTAAGTTCAGATAAATTCTGATTCTATTAAAATAGTGCCACCAAATGGTTTCATTATATCTATTATATACAATATCATTATATGCTACTACAAGAAAGTACCTTATTGTGAAAACAATCCAACTTCAATACAATATGCATCCATTATAATTAAATCCATTATTTTACTAAGTTAAATAAAAATATTTAAACATATACAAATTATTTTGCAAATTTGAATGTCTCTTACATTGAGAATTGGTAGCCTCACACATGAATAGAATTTTCAGTAAGAGATACAGTCTTCAGGATGATGATGTTTGAATAAGTGAATATTAAAGGCATTCTATCTCATGCCTTACAACCTTTTAGCAGTGGGTTTCTCTCCCTGATACAGCTTCAAGTTTATGCACAAAGTAACATGCTGAGGAACAGCAGTAACTAAACCATGGTTTTGTCTGCACATTATAAGAAGTGTCATTTAAAAAGAGATCTACCTGTGCACAATATTCTCCTGAACCTTAAAGAATGGGGGATTTTCTCATTTTACTTCAGAAGAAGTAGGCCCTTAAGCATTTTGTCAGCATTTCAGGAGTGATGAATAAGCTGGCTTGAAGTACTTCATGCATACATTTTAATGATTAGAAGGGACTATAATTCTCTCTAGCCTACCTACAATTCTATAGGAACTAAACTCCTGAAACTGAATCTGCATTATCTAGTAGGCATCTTTATAAATGAATTTAGAAATGCTGCACACAGTATTTGCCTCCAGTGACATTCATTCTAATTAAATTGCAAATAAAGTAGTGTGGGTGTAAACCAACCTAAAGCTTTCTTCACTACTGAAAGGCAGAGAAAAATCCTTAAATAGATTCCCTTTCATTGCTAGTGACTCTGAAATGACATTGAGAATTGTCCATTTGCAGCTTCTTTTTTTATAAGAAGAGATTCAACTTAAATTGTCTATGCCTTCAAGACATTCACTACAGAGTCCTTGCAATAAAGTAACAGGAGAGTCAAATCCATGTATATCACAAGTGAAAACACTAAAAATGTGATCTATCTGGAAAATAGTATTCAATAGCTTATTTGAACATGTTAAGCAATCATAGTTTAAATGCTTTGATGAAATTCGGAAGATGCAAGTGCCTCTCACGTTGTTTGGAGACATCAAAATTCATTTTAATTTTGATTTCTGGTGGACTGTCTCACTTAACACTTTATGAATATGTTAATTTAATAGAGCAGTATTAGAAGACACTTAGTTATAATATGTTTTTAAAACATTCGTATACCTAATATTAGAAACCCAACTCAATGTCATATAATTGTTTTAGGGAAAAACAAATAAATACTTTTAGATTTGATTTTTGAGAAATAGTTGTCAAGGTAGAAGTAGGAGTGATGGAAGTGAAAAATAAGTGGCTTATGAAATTAAATATTTACTTTAGCTTGCAAGCAAAAACATTACCCTTGCTACATCTTAATGAAAAAGACACTCAATCTGATTCTCAATGAGTCCATAGTTTGAAAAACACTGGTATTTGTAAACAATTTCTTCCTAACATAAGAAATTATTTGAGGAAGCTCAAACCTAATTATCAAATTGTGACTATGACGAGACTCGACTCTTACATTGCTATTTACACAGTTTAACCTCTTTCCATTTTAGTAAAGTCAGCATTCTGAAAGAATAATAATAAAAAATAGAAAAGTATCAAGGGGTGAGAGTAAATAAAATCTCATAGACAATAATATAAAAAGAAGAGTGTAGAGAAAAATGACACAGGAATTAGGTTTGGAACTAAGGCCAGGAAACTGTGCTGAAAGAACTTTGACTATAATAAAATTATCCCCAGAAAAAGTGACATTTTTTTGTTTATTTATAGGCAATAAGTAAGGAAAAAATAAGTCAGACTGAAATGAGGAGGCTTATGAAAAAACTTAAAGAGGAAAGGAAGAAAAAATGAAAATACCCAATCTCAACCCACCAGAGTAAGCTCTGCAGCCACTTCCACTTCAAGGGATTGATATTTCTCTGTCAACCCTTGGCTCAGCCCAGAAGTATAGGAAAAGTGGAAGCTGGTTCCAGGCAAACCAAAGCTCCCAAATCCAAAGAGTCATGAGTTGTTAGACAGCCCTTTCCCAGAAAGCCTGACACTCGTGTCTTTAGTCTGGTGGCCCTGATAGTTGCTTTTAACTTGCCGACAGGTGCCCACTATTTAGCCCCCAAATTCTAAGGAAAAATAGGACAGAATAGCAAGTGAAACCGGTCCAATGGTACTCAATGCTTGGTGATAGTCCCTTGTGATCGCCAAGAAGTGTCTGGAGTTGTTTGTTCTTCCTGGTGGGTTCTTGGTCTTGATGACTTCAAGAATGAATCTGTGGACCTTCGCAGTGAGTGTTACAGCTCTTAAAGGTGGTGCAGACCGAAAGAGTGAGCAACAGCAAGATTTATTGTGAAGAGCAAAAGAACAAAGCTTCCAGAGCAGGCGACCTGAGGGGGTTGCTGCTGCTGGCATGGGTGGCCAGCTTTTATTTCCTTATTTGGTCCCACCCATGTCCTGCTGATTGGTTCATTTTACAGAGTGCTGACTGGTTCATTTTTACAGAATGCTGATTGGTGAATTTACAATCCTCTAGCTAGACACAGAACACTGATTGGTGCATTTACAATCCTCTAGCTAGACAGCAAAATTATCTGAGTCCCCACCCCACCCAGAATCCCAGCTGGCTTGACTTCTCAGTGCCAAATCCTCTGAAATTAATAAGAGTCTATATTAGTTATTTTGGAAGATTAGTAAGAAAAAATGATAATATTAACTTAAAAAATATTGGTATAGCTGATGTAACTGGTTGTTAATTATGGTTGGTTGTTCTTTGGTTTTGATTAGCTATTGATTGAAAAAGTCAAAAATTATGTTAGAGAATGAATGAATAAAGAAAAATTACAGTATTAATCTTTATATCAAACAATGTTCTTTTCTTACCCATATCATGAAGAATTTAGAGAAGGTAATTTATTGTGAAGGTCTACGTTAGCCATTTATTTAAAATTTGTCTCTTTAAAATAGTTCCCTGTGATAAAATATTATTATTGCATTTTACTAATCAAGAAGCTGAGACTGAAAAACATCAAGTGGCATGCCTACATCATAAAATAAAGAGAGCTGAAATTTAAAACTAGATTTATATTAATTTCAAAATAATTATAACTATATAATAATAATTCTACTATATCGTGTTAGCTCTCTGAAAGCCAACTCTTGCTGCTCTGTTGACAAGCTTTGAAATATATAAATATTTCACAAAGTGTAATAGCAAGTCACAGTACAAAAACACTTCTAAAGTTGAATGAGAGAAAGTCAAGTATCACACTACAAACCACTAAACTATTCTCTCTGATGTCTCCTTGAAAGAAATATATTACTCAAATAATGTTGAAACATTGTATATAAAGCCTGAGGACAGCTTACAAGAAAGGATGATATGCTCCAGGCACAAGCATTGCTTTGCTCTCAGTTAGTGAAAAGCTCTGATGATAAACAGATAAACTCAGAGTTAGATGTACAAAAGCATGTTGTACAAAGTAATGATAAGCCTTATTAGATGTGTCATGCCAAATTTTGGACATACCAAAAATGCTTTCCATGGAATCATCCTGCTCTGAGAAGTGTTGAATCTACAATAAGCAGTTATGACAGAACTTACTTTTACAAAACCTTCCTGTCCTCATTGATTTTTTCTGCTATTTCAGTTACTTGCTATTACTAAGTTTCTCTAAATATGTGAACCCATAGACTCTCAGTTATGATTAATTGACAGGTCTATCACTGTGCCAATATCACATTATTTTAATTATTCTAGCTTTATCATAAAGCTAAATCATAAATCTTATAGATTAAGTCCCCATCTACCTTATTCTATCAATATATCTTGATAAGGGCAGCTCCTTTAATATTCTGTATAAATGTTTCAATCAACTTGTAAGTTTCAAGAGTAAAATTACATTAGAGGCATTTATTACAATTGTATTGAATACATAGATATAATTAGGTGTACTGAAATTGTTATGGTATGTGACAATTTACATAAACACTTTATCTCTGAAATAATTGCTATTTATCCTCAATAAATTTTATAGTTTTTAACAAATGGCTTTTATAATATGAGTTAGATATATTTATATGTTCCTTACACTTTTTATTACTCTATTAAAACTTATAAACAAAATTGCAATTTCTACTTGGTTGTTTAGTAAATATAAAACATGATTTTTGTATATCTCTAGCAACATTATGACATTTTAAGTACTAATTTATTTTGGGTTTTTGTGGAAAACTATATCATCAATCTATAAATGACAACTTTTTCCTTCCACTTGGTAATTAAATTCTTTTTCTTGAGATATTGTGCTCTCTGGCCAGGGATTTTACACACACACACACACACACATATGCACACACACACAATGATGTATGTATACATATCATTATATGTCATTTTAATATTTTATCTATTTTTAAATTTTAAGAATGACATATATTTATTTCAGCAAGTAATTCACATTATAGGTCAGAAAGAAAACATGAAAGGAGATTTTTTCTGACTTGTGTTTATAAGCACATTTTTTAGTTATACGCATATTTCAAAAATCTTATTGTCCAAAAAAAGGCTTTTAAAAACTAAGGCATTCTAAAAGATCATTATGCCCTATTTTATGCCAATACATCGTAAAATCTTATTGTTTTCTTGTGGTAGAAATTTTCAAATTAACGTATGGAAAAAAGGGTAGATTAAACAAGTAAAATAGTGTATTGAAAAAATAATATCATCATACTCAAATTTTTAAAAATTCAAAAGCCAGAGTTTATCAAGTGAATTATCTTAAACCTCCAATAAATGGAAGTTACAAAGGAATTTGTTTTAAAGAGAGAGTAGTGTCAACTAAACCAAAAGTTGGTACATACACACAACACACAGCCACACACACACAAGTGAAAATTACAGATCAATATCCCAGGCAAAATATATATAATTTTCAGTAAAAAATTCAATTCTGTGGTTTTATAAAATAAAGTTTATTTCAGAAGTAAAAAGATAAAACTTATGTAATGAACTAAGCCATAATTTATTAGTAAACATTGACCAAAAAAGGACAAATTTTGCATTATTTTTTAAAAGTTACTGTTTCTTTGAAATCATGAAAACATTTCAACTTCTCAATGTTACATTTAATTAAAAAGCTTTATATAACTTGGTCATTTGTTTGTCTATTGATCAATTTGTCAATCAACTTCTGTATTTATTTATATTTTACTTCCAATAAGAAATAATAAAGTATTTCATCTTTCTATATTTTATTGTTTTTAACATCAGTATCAGAGCATAATTTTTGAAAATGTCTACTTAAAATAATTTTAAAACTTATTAACAAAACAGACATTTCAGTAAGTAAGAATAATAAAGTGGAACCCTAAAATAACTATCAGGGTACATGCATACATACACACTCACACATACACACACACACACCCCCCCCCAACTGTATTTTCAGAAAAATGGGCAATGAATGACCTTAAGAGCATCAGGGATATAAAATGAATTATATAAGTCCAGGATCTATGAGACATGGTTTCCTTTATGGTATCACATAAGCTATAAAAAAATTCTGCTGATTAAAATATAAATGCTTTATTACATAAATGTCCTCCGTATTAGATGAGATGATCCCATAAGCTGCACTCACAGACATCCTGTATTATTCTGAGTAGAAAGTTCATATCCAACATGGGAAGGAGCTATCTGACCAAAGTTTATACTCAATTATACGTAAAACTCTAATTCACATATTATTTCACAGTCTGGTCTTGTGTGACTGCTCATGTAAAAAGGTGTGGTGTTATGTGTGTTTGTCGCATTTTAGTTTTGTATTATTATAACTCTTATCAAATATTGTTACACCCCTCTCCTGTCTCTGCTTTCCTTCTGTGATTCCAGGTATACATTTATGAGAACAATACACCATGTCTCATGTTTCTTATGTTGTTCACATGTACTTCAAGTGTGGTTCACATGTAATCCACTTGTAGTTCATCTGTCTTTTCTCTCTTTACTTCTAATTGACTAATATCTCTTGATATTTAATTTCCACATGATCAATCCAACTTTTAGCTAACTATTCACCTATTAAAACCATTTTAGTGTTTTAAGATTCAATGTTGCCCCTTTTCCAGAATTTTAATTTGATACTTATGTATATAATCAATTTTTCTGGGAAAATTTTTTATCTTCTATTTTCTTTTACCTATTAATGAGCTATTACAGCTTGTCTGTCTTCAACTCCAAAATAGGGATTCATTTATACTCTGTTTATGTTGTCAATTAATTTTGTAGGTGTCTTTTGTGTTTGTTTTGTCTTTCTGTCCCATCATACTGACATTTTGTTTTATTTTTAAACTGGACTTTATGTTAAATGCTGTGGTTTGAAGATGGTTTGTTTGGTCCCATCAAGTTTCATGTTGATATTTTATTCCTAGTGTTGGAGGTGGGCTCTGGTAGGAAGCATTTGAGTCTGCGGGGAGATGCTTCATGAATATCTTAGTGGCATTTTTGAGAGTGAGTTTTCATTTTCAGTTCCTGTGAGAACTGTTTGTTGGAAGGAGCTCGATGCCTCCTCCTCTATTCCTCGCTCTTGCCATGTCATGTTTGCAAGCTGGCTCCCCATCACCTTCTGCCATGACTAGAAGCAGCAGGAGGCCATCATCAAAAGCTAAGTAGATGCCTGTGTCATGCTTCTGGTACAGTCTACTGAATTGTGAGCCAAATAAGCCTCTTTACTTTGTAAATTACCCATCCTCAGGTATTCTTTAGAGCAACACAAAAATGAACTAAAACATTAAGAAGGAAACAATTAAAGAGCTGAAGTAGTTGATCAGGTGAAAGTCATCTATATCCAGTTAGAATTTGTGATATTTCGCGTCTGAGTTTCAGCTTCATGAGAACTGATCTATTCTATTTCCTCTTTGCTTCACTCTCAGATATAACATTTCAGAAGACTCAACTGAAACCCAGTGTTTATTAGGGCATCTCCTCTTTGCCTTCACCCAAGTTGCAATTTTCATGTCATCAGCATAGTGAGTCTGCCAGCATTTCTGCTTAGGACTTTGGTGTCTCAGCTGCTGCTTTCAGTGTGATATATAGCCTTCTCTCCTCTCAGATTTTTTTCACCCTGGGTTCTCGGTGTCTCAAGTTTTAGCTGCCGTGGTGTCTGTTCAATGCCTATTTTTTTTTTTTTAAAGAAAATTGTGTTTATTTTTAAAATTGTATTCAGCTTTCATAGTTTTCCTCAGCAGAAATATCTGTCTTCTAAATCTACTTCTGACTACTATAGTAGTCAGAAATGAAAGTTTTGTTGTTGTTTTTAACCAATTATTTTATTCACCTTTATCAACATTTAAGGCTACAATTTCTTTCTTTTATCTTTTTATTTTTAGCATTTTCATCACCCTAGAAAGTTCCCTTTATGTTTTCCTCTGGCAATTCTTGTCTTCCAGAGGCAACCACTGCTTCTTAAATCCTTCAAAATAAAGAAATGCAATTTTATTCTACTGAACTCTGTGGATGCGACTATTACATTTTTGGTCTGTTAGGATAATGACTCTTGTTAGGAAAAAGAAACACAACAAAATAAAAATGTAACTAAAACTTCTGGAGTAGTATTTGATTTTTCTAGTTAAGTTTGCCAGGGATATTGAAAAGATAATCAACAAAGTACATTTATCCATAATTTAAACAGTAAAAACTCTCTAATACCCAGGAGAAGCATACATCTGTGGCAATGACTACTAATCTTCAAAAAGTTTTTTTTTTTTTAATTCTTTTTTTGAACACACAAAAATTAGATTTTCCATCTTTCGTACAGTTAGGTAGAACAACATCAGTGAATTTTAGCCAAAAGGATATGGGCAGATGGATACCTACATTTTGCAGACTTGGTCACTAAATAGCACTCACATACATTCTCTATTGTCATTCATGTGACAGGGAACTTTGGAATCCAAGTGGTGACAGTAATGGCAACACAATAAGGAACATGGACCTTACATCATTAATTGGAGAGGAATTATTTGTCCTGTATTGGAATATAACAAGTAAGCAATAAACCTTTACTGGGTTAAGGTACTGACACTTGGGAGTACTTGGTTACAACTTAGCATAGTCTCACTATTCACTTATTAAGTGATAAAGACTGAATATTTTAATCCAACTTATATAGATTTCCATACTATTTATATTTATTCTGAGTTGTTAGCCAGTCCCTAGAATCATTCTGAGAAAAATAGCATTGTGTTAAAATATAAAGTTAAATTCATAAATGTATTAATAAACTTAAATGTTTATTAAATGTCTATTATATCATGGATGCTATTCAAAGAACTAGGGATTTAGAATGGTAAAATACAAATTTCTGTCATGTTGGAAATTATCTATTAGTTGAGGAAATACTGTTTTACTTGGATACACAGAATCAAAATGGACTTTGGGAGTCATAGATATTAGAAAATATCCTCTAACTTAGAAACAAATATAAATGCTATAAATAATTGGTTTAAAGGAATTAAATATTTTTAAAGTTATCTATTTCAAAATAGAATAACACAAGTAAAGAGTTTTTTTTTAAAGGTATCAAATACTTTCAACATATTATTTGACACAACTTAAATGTCCTGTCTTCTTTTGGTTATTTTCAGTATGAGAAGACATTAAAAATGCTGTGATAATATGTCTCTTCTTTCTGAGATTACCATATTCATTGTCTAAACTCAAGTACCTCTTTGCTTTGATCTGTTTTCTGAGAAGGCACTTATTGAACTAAAAAATCAAGATTCAGATTTTAATCAAAAAAGCCTAATAAAAAGCCATAAATCTTGTGTAATTTTGTATCTTAAATTCCATCTCTAGAACTAGTGGGTTTTCTGATAAAGTATTACTTTTTCAGATAAATTTTCCAAAATATTAAACTTCTGAATTTTGAGTTTAAATGTAGAGCTTCTATGTCTGACTTTCTCTAAATAATATATCAATTATTAAAAAATGCATACTGAAATAAATAGAATAAAATAATCATAATTTACACATTATTTAATGTTCAATGCACAACCTTTGTGAAGTAGCTTTTAGTTTTCTTTATTGTGGAAATTTTTTTTTTTTATTGGATGATTTTACAAAGTAGACTTTGCTTGAAAAGACAAAGTGACATTAATAGCAAGTGTCCAGTTTTTCCTTCAAATGAAATCAAGTAAAAGTGAAACAGAGAAACAAGAAAATGTGATTAGTGCTTAGAATTGGCTATGACACAAAATAAAATATAATGAAATAAAATAACCCATATATAGAGAGAACTTCTTTCAAAAACATATTTGCTGGATAGCTGTAAGAAGTTTGGCTAGTTGACATGTTTTCTAGGGATAGACCTTGACCAAAGGCACTGTAACTGTTAATAGTGTTAACATTTGTCCAGCATTCTTGAGTGGTCCTCAGATAATGACTGCATAAGTCACAAGTTCAATGGTTTAATCATTTTACCCAAGGAAAGACTTTGCTTCAGAAATTTTAGGGGACTGGCAGAAACCATCAAGTCTACATTGGGGGACATTCCTGTGTCTTGCCTATTTCCTTCAGTATTACTTTCCAATATACTTTTTAAATTCCTTACTCTCTTTTACCATTTCCTTCACAAAGAAATAAATCTGAAACAAACAATAAATTTCTTTTTAGGATATAAAAAAATCATAAAAGTAAAACCTATCTTACAGTTTTATTGTAGAGATTAGAGTTTAAAAGGATTAATTTTTCTTATTATATACAGACATCAGTGTATGTAAGTGTATATAATAAGTAAATATAATAAGACATCTTATTATATTTCAACATCAGGTTAAAAAAAACTTGATTGATTTTACATTGAAGTTATCTTTGTATCAGTTTTAACATTTCTATGTAAATAAAAACAACACTAAAATTTCTAACGCCTGTTGTCTCTGGTTTTATCACCTGTGATGTCAGGATTTTATTTTTCATATTTTTTGTAATGTCATATATGAACCGATGCTTTTCAACTATAATCTATGTATGATGGTATGAAAAACATTTTTTATTATTTCTGTAGATTTTTACTCTAGAGAGAGTAAGTGCTCAGGAAAGGAAAAGATGTGCCTACATTAGACTAGATCATGTTTATGATATTTAAAATTATGTTCATAACTAGAGATAAAATAAGCAATTCATGGTTGATAATTTCACAATTTTGGAAAAATTTGTCACACAATACAAATCTCTTTTAATTTTGTCAAAAGACATAACAATGTTATTTGCTAGTAAGCACCTCTTTTTCAGAGGCATGCGAAAAATGACAAATTGGTATCTAATGAACTTCAGAGAAAATAAACCTTGGAACTAGTCTAAATCATCCTAGCTTGACTCCGAGAGTATAATGCTACAGCCAGTTGCCTAATGTTTCTCATGGCACTGATAGATTCATACTGATGATATTTGGAATTTATCAGAATTCTCTAGTGTTTCTTTTTATCATATTTCTCACATTAGCTATTAGTTGTGTAAAAAGGAGAAATATTACAGAGGAACTTTCAGTAGTTGCAATAGAAATAACATTATATCACTTGGTGCCACATGACCTTTCCCTACACTACTGTAAAACTCCAACAGAAAAGAAATAGACTCAATGAATTAGTATTGATTCTTGGATGGAAGCATCAGGTTGTTGTCATGACGATGAACCATTGCTGCAATTGTGTTCTCATTGGAAATGATACAGCAAAGCTTCTCACATCTCTCCACAGGCACAGCATCTCACTCTGCTTACATGCAAAGCCGTAAGAGAAGGATGCAGTCAATAAGCTTTATATCATGTCTGTATACCAACTGCAAATTGGACATAGCCTTGAAAATTGGCCGAACTATTTTTACTACCTAGTACACAAATTGTCAGATTGCTAAATTTATCATGTGCAGTCTGCATTGAATTGCTATGTTCTTGTCCTCCCAACACCAAAAATCAAATTGATTATCATCTATGGTTGTACAGTGCCATATGAGCTGATTCAGATGAAATCATATGATTCTACTGCAGGAATAATGATATAATAAATCTAGTGCATTTTAACAGAAAATAGATTCCCATGCAAAAATACTTCATTTCCATTTGTGCACACAGAAAATGAAAAAGAAACAATTGCTCTCAGTGATTGCTAAATTTTTCTATATGACCTCATTTAGATGTGTTGAAGCACTTTTGATTTTGTACAAGCTATTAGAAGATACAAAATAACTGTTTTTAAATGAATTCAAGTATCTTTTCCATGTTCTATTGAGCCATACACTGACTTGTCTGATATAAGAATAACATAAGTTAAAGCAGCTTATTTTTCAAAATTAATCATATATTCAAAACATGAAGTTAGAGGTTTGCTTCTCCGATTTCTGTTATTACTAGTGGTCTAAAAATTCCATCTCTGACCAGGAAAACATTTCACCTATCTTTCTCAGCAGAAGTTGTTTTGAGGTAATGTGAACACGATCATATTTAGGCTGTCCATAAAAGCAAATAAACATTTTGGTAGAGAATAACTCTGTGCTGAAAATTGTGAGTGGCATTGCTGTTATTGAAAATAAAATAATGTGAAATTTGATTTCACTTGTGTGTCAACTGTGTTTCTATATTTATATCACAATATTGCTTTTTTTTATTTTTTTGTCTAAACTAGTTTAAAATACTTTAGAACTGATTATATTGGAACGTTCTTACTTTTCACTCTTTCATATCTTCTGAAGTAATGAGTAGTTCAGTCTCGGAGTATGTTTTTTAAAATGGTAGTTTGGAAATTAATAAATAGTGAATGTCCAAATATCATATTATTTGAATAATTACGTATTTTAAACATTTAAATATTTTGTTGGTATTAAAGATATACTGAATGTTCTATAAATTTTTATAGAATATTTTTCTTTAGCTTTTGCTTAAATATCTCTACTATCTGCTTCCAAACTACTTATAATGGTTGATTAAGCATGTATGTTTCTCCTTTATAATAGTTTCAACTTATTTATGGAATGTTTCCTTAATCTTCTTCATTTTTCTGCTTCACCAAATAAAACAATAATAATTAATTATATCATCTTAATATTTTTCAAAATGCTAGTTAAATATTTTATACTGATGGATATTTGAAATGACATATATATGAAATTTTGTCTTTTTAAATAATTCCCACAAATGCTTTCAAAAGAGAAAGCTGGCTGGCACAAGGAATATAAATCAGAACTCTTAGATATTTAGGTCTGACATATTAGCAAAGTCTTTTTAGATGAATACTGGAATTTGTGTTTTACAAATATGACTTGATAAGATGAAAATGAGGTGAAAAAATGAAAATGGACAGATTTGCTGCAAAAGTTTTAGGGTACATGCTTTTCTTGTCGGGGAAAAAAAACTTATCTTTTCTAAACAGAATTTTTTTCTAATTATTTACTTGCCAATTTATATGTTGAAATGTTTATTCAACATATAAATATTTATAGATGTAAGAGATTAATAATTTCACTATAATACATTTTGATGGCTCCATTCAGATAAGAATGAAATAGTCTTTTGTTTCTTTACACTCAGAAAGTGAATTCCTCTATGATCTGATAAATTAATTCTTCTCAGTAGATTAGTGTATGTAATTTCATAAGTAATTTCTAATTGTATCTATTGAATTATTGTATAAAAATTATATTCTATTTATACTTGAATCTATTTAATTCAAGGAAGGTGATAATATATATTTTAAAAAGCTTACTATATTATAAACATTTTCAGAAATTATGATTTGCTATGAAAGTAAATTTTTATTGTAAACATTGCTTCTTCTAATATGCCTTTCAAATATTTTATGAAATAATCCCAGTGCAAATTTAAAAAACAAAAACATCTTAAACCCAGCTTACTTACCGAACTTGAATTCAGAACACTCATACTGCCCCATGACCTTATGGCCTCATTGATCTTACTTTACTACCTTCAAAATGGTAATTCTTTGTTCTATTCTATTTATTTGCTTTATGATACTTCCTCCAGGAAAATGTAAGCTTCTAAGGGTAGACAATAAGTGTTTGTGTGTGTGTTTCTTTTTTTATTTCATCACTTTATTACCATCACCTTGTTAGGTACCTGGGACACAGTGGATAACCATAATGTGTTGGATAAGAAAAAGAAAGACTTAGTAGATGACACAGCCTTTGATAGTCCGTTTGACTGAACAGAATGCTAAGCAAGCAAAAAATTAAAGGCAAAGAAATTAAGATTTGGAGAGGAGACCCTTCTTTGGTCTTTTAATTAGGTTATTTTCCCCAATTTAGCTAAGTTGGTATTACCAAATAGTTTTTTTTTTTTTTTTTTTTTTTCTTTTTTGAATAGAGACAAGGTCTTCCTCTGTTGCACAGACTAGAGTGCAGTGGAATGATGATAGATCACTACCACCTAGAAATCCTGGGTTCAAGCAATTTCCCTGCTTCAGCCTCCCGAGTAGTTGGGACTACAGGCATGCACCTCATGTCTGTCTAGTTTTATATATACTTAATATATTTATACAGATATACGAACGACTGGGGCCTTGTTATGTTACCCAGGCTTGTCTGGAACTCCTGACTTCAAGTGATGCTCCTGCTTCAGCCTCCCAAATTTATGATTTTACAGGCATGATCCACCACATCTGGCCAACTTATTTTCTTAATCTATTCATAGAGACTATCCCATTTTCTTATCTAGTAAACTAAAACTTGATAGGTAGGAGATCTGTGTGTTATTTATTTCAATACCTCCCTCTTCAATTTTCAACTTTTGTTATGAATTCTAGAGATCACATGTTTACCAAAAGAATTTTTTCCAAATCAATTTTAAATATTATGTAATTTTGTTATGTCTCTATACACTAATTGTAAACCTCAGATCTTCTCCTTGGATAACAGAGATTACTGCTCTTTTTGATTTTGAGGCATGGCCAATGCTAAAAGACTGCTTGAGTCAAAATGCCACTACTTCTGACATGAAATAGAACAATCTTTGGAAGCATTGCCTGATCTAGAAAAGACTCACTGAATGTTTTATGTCTTGTTCTGTAATTGATGTAAGTCATTATCTTTCTCTTTCCTATAAGAATGCAACTGGCCAGGCGCGGTGGCTCACACCTGTAATCCCAGCACTTTCGGAGGCCGAGACGGGTGGATCACGAGGTCAGGAGATCAAAATCATCCTGGCGAACACGGTGAAACCCCACCTCTACTAAAAATACAAAAAAATTAGCCGGACATGTTGGCGGGCTCCTGCAGTCCCAGCTTTCAGGAGGCTGAGGCAGGAGAATTGCGTGAACCTGGGAGGCGGAGCTTGCAGTGAGCTGAGATTGTGCCACTGCGCTCCAGTCTGGGGGACAGAGCAAGACTCCGCCTCAAAAAAAAAAAAAAAAAAAAAAAAAAAGAGTACAACTGGTACATATTAGTAATCCAGTATAACTCAGTCCTTAAAAAGTTGTATCCAGAAAATAATTCCAAAGTTCCCCTGGTCAAAAATTATACACAGATCCCAAAGGTTCTGTGGCAAGTAAAAGTATAAAGCAAAATTAAAGCGTTTGCAATTTTTTCAGGTGAAACAAACTGGAATTCCATGTTAAATGTATTCACGACTTCATGAAAAATCTATTCGTAAAGTAAAACCAGAAATCGAATCGTAAGGAGTCATGCATTAACTTCGTAGATGTTTTATTGTATGCGATTCACCTTTGAGGCATAATTCAAAGCACAGAGAAAGAATATTGAGAAAAATATACACGTTTCTTCTCTTCAAACTTATGATCAAGCTGAGGAGACAGACAAGAGAGAAAAAAAAAGAAAAAAGAAATTACCATGCAATCTTTAGTACAATGCTGAAACTAAAAACATGGTGTATCACCTTTCATAATTACCCATTTTTTCAGTAAGAGCACCTAAAATTTACTCTCTTAGCAAATTTCCCATGTACAGTAGTATTAACTGCTGTATAATCTTCATTATGACATTATTTCTGTAGACTTCTTCATCCTACATAACTGCAACTTTGTACCTTTGACCTACTTCTCTTCATTTCGTCCCCATGTGATCCTTAGTAACCACTGCTCTACTCTCTGTTTCTATGTATTCAACTTCCACATATCGATGAGATCATGCAGTATTTTCCTTTCTGTGTCTGGTTTATGTCTTCTAGCTTCATCCATGTTTCCACAAATGTCAGTATCTCCTCCTTCATTTTTAGGGCTGTGTGTGTGTGTGTGTGTGTGTGTGCATGCGCGCGCGCGCGTGCGCGCCCACGTGCGTTCCTCAGTTTGTCTATTCGTTCGTTGATGGACACTTAGGTTGCATTCATGTCTTGGCTCTTGTGAATAATGTTGCGATAAATATGGGAGTGCAAGTATCTCGTTGACAGGGATTTTATTTCCTTTGGATATATACTTAGAAATGGAATTGCTCAGTTATTGGTGTTTATATTTTTAGTTTCTTCAGTAACTTCTGTACTGTTTTCTTTACTGGTTATATCAATTTACATTCCCCTCAAAAGTTTATATGTATAGGGGTTCCCTTTCTTCACACCCTCACCAACACTTGTCGCCTCTCATCCTTTTGATAATAGCTATCCTAACAAGTATAAGATAGTATTACACTGTGGTTTTGATTTGCATTTCTCTGAAAATTAGTGAAGTCAAAAAAATTGACACATATATTGGCCACCATTATGTGTTCTGTGAAAAAAAAGTCTATTTAGGTAATTTCCTCATGTATTACCTGTTTTTTGTTTTGTTTTGTTTTGTTTTGTTTTGTTTTTGCTATTCATATATCTTAGTTTCTTATTTATTAAAACATCTTATCAGATATATTATTTGCAAATATTTCATTTCAGTGTGTAGGCTGACTTTCACTTTGTTAACTGTTTCCTATTTTGTGCAGAGGTGTTTAAATCTGATGTACTCCCACTCGTTTATTTTTGCATTTATTGCCTGAGCTTTTGGTGTGATATTCAGAAAATCAATTTCAGGGCTAATATTTATGAAGGACCTTTCCCTCTGTATTTTCTTCTGGAAGATTAATGTTTCCAGCTTTTGTGTATAGTTTCTTAATCTATTCTCTGTTGTTGTGTGTGGCGTTAGAACCTCATTTTATTCTTTTGCACGTGAATCCAGTTTTCTGAGCACCATTCATTGAAGAGATGGTCCTTTCTCCATTATGTCCTCTTGATAATCTTGTTGAAAATTAGTTGATAATATGTGTTTGTGTTTACTGCTGGGCTCTCCATTCTGTTTCATTGGTGTACATGCCTGTTTTTATGTCAGTACTATATTGTTTTGAAAACTCTACCTTTGTAATATAGTTTGATATCATGAAGTATGTTACCTCCATGTATGTTACCATGGAAGACTCGACAACAGGCCCACCATACTTGTTGCCACCATTGTCAGTGTCTGAACATGCTGTTCTGGGACCTGGGGATCAATGGACCCCACTCACCACAGCCAGTGCTTATAAACACAATTGAGAAGCCTGAAAACCATTCTGTCTCACACATTGCCTCCACTGGCAATGCCCACATGTATCATTAAGGGGTCTGGGGATTTACCAGCCTTTCCTGCCACGGCTGATCCACACACATGCACTCTGGGGATCCAAGGACTGACATATCTGGCCTGCTACCTCCAACACAAGTACCTGAGGTCTGGCCCACCTGACATTGTTTTTCTTGCTTAACACTGCTTTTTGTATTCAGAGTATTTTGTGGTTCCACACAAATTTTAGGATTTTTTTCTCTTTCTATTAAAAAATGCTCTTGGAATTTAGATAGAGATTGCATTGTGTATTAGTCTGTTCTCACAGTGCTATGAATAAATACCCGAGACTGGGTAAGTTATAAAGAAAAGAAGTTTAATCAACTCATGGTTCCATATGGCCGAGGAAGCCTCAGGAAACTTGCAATAATGGCAGAAAGCACCTCTTCACAGGGTGGCAGGAGAGAGAATGAGTGCAAGTAGGGGATAGACCAGACGCTTATAAAACCATCAGACCTCATGAAAGTCACTCATTATCATGAAAACAACATGGGGGAAAACACCCCCCTGATTCAGTTTCCTCCATCTGTTCCCACCCTTGACATGTGGGAATTATGGGGATTACAATTCATGGTAAGATTTGGGTGGGGACACAGAACCAAGCCATATCACGCTGAATTTGTATATTCGTTAGAGTTATGGAAATTTTGATAACATTAATTTTTCCTATCTGTGAATACTAGAAACTTCCCATTTATTTACAATGTCAATTTCATTAATTTGTGTTGCTTTCAGTATGCAGGTATTTCACCTCTTCGGTTAAACATAGTTCTAAGATGGGGCTTCAAAATGGCCACAAAGAAATATCTGCAACTTTTCTTTTGCATAAAAAAGGACCAAAACAGCAAATATATAATCACATATCAGTATAACATGTAAGAGAGAACACTGAAATTCAGCAGGGAAGTGACAAATAAACTCTGATGTAATGATAGAGAGGGACGCAAAGCAGCTAGCCTAGCTGGAATGGGTTTGGAGATGAGAAACTCCTCGTTGTGGGGAAAACATAAGTAAGAGATCCCTGGAAGGCCATATTATGACAAAAGACTTCTATAATTCCACTGACAAGAGAGTCCCATGATTTTTGCCAGCTCTGACACTAGTATAGGGAGCTGACTGGAGTCCATGTAATGATACTGTTCCAGAGTTGGAGTCCCATACACCCCCAAGACACAAGCAGCTGCCGTTTGAGAGTCTAGTTCTCACAAGACTATATCATGCCGTGGGGCCCGACAGTCCCTGCACCTCCACATCCCTGGAGCCCCACTAATACATCTCCATAATCACCCAGAGGGCTACAACATCATGATACCAGCTGGACCCAGTAGTATGGCTGGGTCCCTAATGCTCTAGTCCACATAGTGTTCTATACCCTGGGGAGCTGGTAGTGCAGTGCAGGAAAAATATGTGTAAAGCATGCACTCCCCAAAGCCTGAGAGACAGCCGTCTGGAGCTGCTTCAATTGATAGTAATCTCACATCCTCCAGAAAGAGGGCCACCATACATTTGAACAGGCTTTCAGGGGGCCTTGACTCTGGCCTGCTGGGGTACCATCCCAGACTCTGGCCTGCTGGTGATCCCACTCACCACCACTGTCACTAGTGCCTAGGTGCAACATCTGGGGCTCTGGGGATCAATCCACTTTGTCTGCCACAGCAAGTTCACACCATTGAAGGGCCTGAGGAAAGACCAATTTCTCCACCACCACCAATGCCAGCTCCTTCATGTGTCATCCAGCAACCTGAGGAGTGACCATTCTTGAGCAATGCCACTAGTGCCCGTGTGCACCATGGAAGGCTCAACAACAGGCCCACCACACTTGTTGCCACCATTGTCAGTGTCTGAACATGCTGTTCAGGGCCTGGGAATCAATGGACCCCACTCACCCCAGCAAGTGCCTATAAACACAATTGAGAAGCCCGAAAATCATTCTGTCTCACACATAGCCTCCACTGGCAATACCCACATGTGTCATTAAGGGGCCTGGGGATTTACCAGCCTTTCCTGCCATGGCTGATGCACACACATGCACTCTGGGGGCCCAAGGACTGACGCATTTGGCCTGCTACCGCCAACACAAGTATCTGAGGTCTGGCCCACCTGACTTTCTCGTCTCCAGCAAAGCCTTCTCACAGCTTCCACTAACAACTTCAGCTTAAGCTAATGAGGAACTTACTGGGATGACTGATGCTGAATACAGCCAAAGAAATCATATAGAGATTACACTACTGTACCCACCCAGAACAAAAGCCAAAGTGCCCTACTCAAGCAACACTATAGATATGTGTATAGAAAAAGTATTTCCCTGTGAAAGCCAATCCATACAATTGTAACAAAAAACTATTACACCAGATATGCAGAAATAATCATTAGGACACAGAAACAAGGAAAGTAAAGAAACACAACACCTCCAAGGAACAAAATTATTATCCACTAACAGATTTTTACAATAAAGAAATTTATGCTATGCTTGAAAAAGAATACAAAATAATGGTAGTGAAGAAACTTAGTAAAATATAAGAGAACATAGATAAACAATACAAAGAAATCAGGAAAACAATTCATGATGTGAAAGATAAATTCAACATTTTGTTGAAATTTTGTTGATAAATTCAACAAAAAGATAGATATAACAAAGAACCAAATAGAAAACTCTAGAACAGAAAAATTTAATGAATGAAGTAAAAAAACTAAATCAAGAGCTTCAATAATAGAGTAAATTAAGAGGAGGAAAGAGTTTTAAAATTGATGATAGGTCTTTTAACACAACCTAGTAAGACGAAGTGGAAAAAGATAAATAAAAATGAAAAGTTGGGCATAGTGGCTCATGCCTGTAATTCCAGCACTTTGGGAGGCCGAGGTGGGTGGATCTCCCGAGGTCAGGAGTTCGAGACAAGCCTGACCAATAGGGAGAAACCCCATCTCTACCAAAAATGCAAAAAATTAGCCAGGTGTGATGGACAGTGCCTGTAGTCTCACCCTCAGTCGGGAGGCTGAGACAGGAGAATGGTGTGAACCTGGGAGGCAGAGGTTGAAGTGAGTTGAGATCGTGCCACTGCACTCCAGCCTGGGCAACAGAGTCAGACTCTGTCTCAAAAAAAAAAAAAAAAAAAAAAAAAAA